>NW_004949115.1:2291523-2320030 GCF_000317375.1 Microtus ochrogaster
TGAATCACCACACTCAGCTTGCTGGCTTATATGTACATGAAAACTGGTAATGTCTGCATATACATATAGACATACATATGTGTATACAAAATAAGACGATTCAGTGCAGCACAGTAAACTGTTTCTAAACATGTTAGAAAATGTAGAGTGAGTTTCTCTAACTGATATCCTAAAGGGGATTTCCAAAGGCTTATTTTCTTAGGTTACCCAGCGGAAACAGGGACCTCAGGGCTGGGAAGAGATGGAAGCTGTCTGTGTGCATGCATGAGTGTATTCATGTAGGTGCATGGGTACCATCATGTGCATGGTGAGGGTTGGCTCTCTCCTTCCACCATGTGGGTCCTGGGGATTGAACTTAGGTCTTCAATCTTGGTGGCGTGTGCCTGTACTGAGCCATCTTGTTGGCCCTGCTCCTGGATTTCTTGCCACTTCAGTGGGTCTTTGGCTCTCAAATGCAGGTGCTATTAGGGCTGCTGCATTCGTTCGATGTAAATGACAAGCGACTTACTGTACTGTCATCATACCTGAACCATCTGCCATCTTTTCCCCACTAGACTGTAAGCTATGTGAAGGCAACCACCAAAAGGATCACAGCTGTCATGCCCAGCTGTATTCCCAATGTCTGTCATGGCGGGTCCTTGAGAAACATCTGTTTAGCAAATAAGGGAAATGTTTGCTTTGGTCAAGTGCTGTGAGGGAGTGGATCCCTTCCCTACCATCCTCCAATTCTTCTGTTTTTCCAGGTTTGCAAAAAAGCGGTGCTTCCTGCCCCTGGTGCAGGGTTAAAAACATCCTTTTGGCCTGGTAGACTGAGTCCTGAGCTTGGCTAGTTAGGAGTCAACAGCTTCTGTGAGGCCAGACTTTTTCCTCCTTTCCACAGAGACCGTGGCCTGAGGGGATTTTTGACTTTGGTGCCTGGGAAAAGCCCAGCCCAAGCTGTGAGAACACCTCTTCTTTCCGTAGCCCTGGTGTTGAGGCAGACCTTGAACTTGCAATCTTTGTGCCTCAACCTTCAAAGAAACTGGGATTATGTGCCTTTACCACTGGGCATGGCTAGATGCCTCTCCGCTACAGCCTTTGCTAAGGGACCATGGTGGACACTGGAACTTCTGTTCTAGAATGTAGGTGTGAGCCCATGGAAGAAAACCACCTCAGCTTTGGAAGGTCATCGTAAAGGTCTCCAAGGCCAAGAAGGAACTATGAATCCACTGCAACTTGAGCTGAAGTCCTCAGTGGTACTCTTCTCTTCTTAGTGGGCACAAGAAAAGATGTGCAGATCAGCCTGGCATTTGCTGAATTGGGGTCAAGCCAGGAGGGTCAGGTAGCAAGAACACTGTCAGTTCCTGCTATCAACCTGGCACCTAGCCGTTCAGAAGGTCAAGAAACTGGCTCCAAACGCCTGCCCAGTCTCCATGGAGGTGCTATCCTGCACAAGTTCCTAGCTTTCTGGTCCGAAGAAAGAGGAACAGAGCTTTTCTATTTGCTTCTGCCTCTGAGCTACCTCTTTCCATTCTAAGGAGGAACATGGTAAAGCTGCGGCGCCACAGTGGCTCCTTATGGAGACACAGGCCCATTTGCTAGGGAAGTCCTGAACTTCCACCACTCTGCAGCTGTGCAAGGAGCTTCTCAGTAATTGCAGGCTTGGAGACGGGGTGGGAAAGTCATGCCTAGCTTCAAGAGAATCCAGGAAAGCAGACCCGGCTTTGACAGAGCAACAGGGAAGACACATGGAAGATGCTCAGTGAGGCCGAAGGGACATGTGCAGCCCGTGTCCTGGCCCTGGTGCCACAGTCTCCATAGTAAGGGAAATATTGGCAACCAGCATTAGCTAGGGTGCTGATGGCATGGCAGATAATTGTCCCACAGAGCGGGACTGCATAACCATGCCGACTGCCCTCTCAGAGGGGAGAAACCTGGACCGCTTTCACTATTGCACTCGGTCCGACCTCGACTGGCCCCAGGTTCATCCTTCTGCCTTATCCTTTCCTTTGTCCTTCCCCTCCTGCTCAGGAAGAGGCACAGTTTACAGAAGAGGGCCACAGGTGACAATAAGAATGTGAACAATAGTTTTTTCCAACATCTGACCGTCTGTGTAGAAGTTTGAAAAGCCCAGACACTTCTTGGAGCTAGTCATCTGGAGGCAGGCAAACTCTCGCCCCCAGTTTCTTCCTGCTCCAATTCAGTTCCTTTCATCTATGATGTGGACAGCAGTTTCTTTGGGACCAGCAATCCTCTCCCAAATCTGCCTTTCAACTGCTGTGAACAGTGACCTGAGATTGAAATCTGGACCTTCTATGTGTGCCGTAGACTTGTTTGTGCTAAAGAACAATGTTTAGCCGGGCGGTGGTGGCGCACGCCTTTAATCCCAGCACTCGGGAGGCAGAGGCAGGCGGATCTCTGTGAGTTCGAGGCCAGCCTGGTCTACAAGAGCTAGTTCCAGGACAGGAACCAAAAGCTACGGAGAAACCCTGTCTCAAAAAATCCAAAAAAAAAAAAAACAATGTTTATAATGGGCGAGAATGAGCCCTCTAGGAGCTGGGTCACCTGCCAGGAGTGTTTCTATTCTCAGATACCATGATCTCCAGCAGGTGCAGTGACCCCAAACCAAGAAGGTTTGAAGGTTTAACAGCGGTCAAGTGGCAAGGGTGAATGGAGACAGTGTCCAGTTTATGGCAAGGGTGAGCTCTGCATGCTGCTTACGTTCTGACAGTGATGCTTGGGCCTGGAAGACTTACTGTGCATAGGTGAGCAAGCCTGAGATCTAACACATGGAGAGCCCAGCTCTCTGTCACCCTCTGCTCCTCCCACTTGTTTTGAGCAGGAGCACCTGGGCTGGACAGCTTTTTTTGTTTCAAGGCCTCTGTACCATTACCAGAACATCTCTGAGAAGTAGCCATACTAGATTGCCTAACTGGGACGCCTGCTTAGAAGCTGCATTTCTTCTTTACGGACCTCCCTTTCTATTTCCAAGACTTCTTTTGGGCATGCCCAGTTTCCCCTACTCCCAGCCTTCAGTGATTTCGTATTCCAGATACTTCTGTCAATCTGCAATGTGATGAACAAAAAGGAAGGTCTTATTTTCATTTTCAACGTTATTTCAATGAAGCCAGAAGAGGCACAAATCTCTCTTAGATTACTAAAGCTGTGTCTTAGAGTCAATCTAATCCTTTTTGAGAAAGCTTTTTTTTTAAATGTAGTCTTGAACTCTTTCTGCCTCTGCCTCCTCAGTAGCTGGCATTACAATCATGTACCATTACACATATGTGCTATCATACCTGGCCAGTGCAATTCTTTTTTAAAAAAATATTTTTATTCTATGTACATTGGTATTTTGCTTACTTGTGTGTCTGTGTGAGAAAGTCGAATCCCCTGGAACTGGAGTTACAGACAGATATGAGCTGCCATGTGGGTGCTGGAATTAATCCTGGGCCCTCTGGAAGAGCAGCAAGTGCTTTTAACCACTGAGCCATCTATCTTGTCCCCAGTGCAATTTTTTTGATTGACTGTATCATGTTATTACTGCTTTCATCTTACATACATCCACGGACTCAACCACAGTGTGTCGTCAATGGCATCCTTTGTGGAATAGGTACATGTGAATGTTATATGTGCTTGCCAGTGAGGTGTGTCAGTAGTGTGTGTGTGTGTGTGTGTGTGCTATACTTCTGGCTGTTGCTAAGCAGGCTGGCACTGGTGGCACATGCTGCACACTAGGGCAGGGGAAGCCCCCCTCCATGACTTCAGAGTCTGGAGGGCCTCAGACACACCAAAACCCAAACCCAAACCCAAAACCAAAAAACTGATGCGGAGCCTTACCTGCTTTGACCATAGGAGGTGGAAGAGGCTGGTTGGCAGGCCTGGAGAAGACCATCTTCCTGGAATCCAGCAGAAGGCGGCAGTACCCCGCAATCAGGCAGGCAAAGTTGGTGGCTTCAGGCCACTCCATCAACAGCACCAGAGGCTGTGGAAGAGATGGTTCAAAACATAAGGACATGGAAAGGCAGGAGAGAGGCGAGAGAGAGGCAGGTGCAATTCTGGGAGGACAGCAACAAAGAAAAGACACGGAGTAGTTACAGGAAACGCATCCCAAATCCTCCTCGAGGTCCATGGCCAGGCAGTTTCTTCTGTCACGAACATTCCTTTGTAGTAATGGCTTCTCTAGGCGTCAGCATTAAAGAAGCCTTCGCTCACACATTTAATGAACCACCTTTACTGAAAAACACTAGAATTATGTAAGACCATGTGACTGCTGTGTGGCTGTATTTGCGTTTGTCAGAGCTCAGCAGATGTGTGGGCCAGCTGGGAGAGTGGGGGTGAACCTGGGAATCTAGGCTAGGCTTAGGGATGGCCTGGAATATCCTTGAATGTAAGCACCTTGGCTGCTTGAAGTGTCCTTTGCTCCTTTCCATATGCCATTACAACATCCAGACGAGTCCATAGGAGTCCTAACTGTGACTTTAGGGACAAAACCTTTCTGCTCCAAGTCCTGCTTGGGCCTTCCTGATCTCTCCTCTGTTTCCTGTATTTTCCAAAGTAGCCTGAAAATGTCCACTGGTTTTTCTTTTCTTTTCTTGGACACACATTTTTCACTCTGTAGCTCTGGCTAGTCTGGAATTCACTTTGTAGCCCAGGCTGGCCTCAGACTCATAGCAATCCTCTTGTCTTTGTCTTATGAGTGATGGAATTACATGCATGAGCCACCATGACAGTTTATTCATCTTCCTTCCTTCCTTCCTTCCTTCCTTCCTTCCTTCCTTCCTTCCTTCTTTCTTTTCTTTTCTTTTCTTTTCTTTTCTTTTTTTCAGACACAGTATCTCTGTGTAACCCTGGCTGTCTTAGAACTCACTCTGTAGACCTGGTTAGCCTCGAACTCTGCCTAGGATTAAAGGCGTGTGGCTGTTTATTGGTGATTCTTCAAAGAGCTCCGTGGTCTGGAGCTAGGGGTGGAAGGTTAAACAAGCACTGCAGATAAATTTCGCTCTGGAAATTCTAAGATCCTATGATATATTAACCAATATATTCCATGAAACATCAAAGATTTTAGTATTTCAGATTCATTTAACCTCAAAGATCTCTTTTTTTTTCCTTACAAAAAATTTCATACCGACAGCATTCTTGTTATTTTTTTTCAATGCTAGAGATGGAATCTAGGACCTTGTGCATTCTGGGCAAAGACTCTACAATCAAACTACTCCCCCCGCCCCATTTGTTGCTCTTTTTAAACCTTACAATGGGAAATATTATCACATTCTGCTAATTGATCCTGGAGTTAACTCCTTAACTGTTTCAGAGATTCCTACAATGATAAACAAAACATCAGTGCACTTTTATGAAACCTTTAAATTTGTTCTATCATTTTAAAGGTGTCATGTGAGTAAGTTGGATCAAATCAAAGTGAGAATGGCTGAGGAGAGAGTTATGGGCTCTGGGTAGCCATGACCTTTTGCGATTGCTAGAGGGCATTGTTAAGAACTAATAGACAGTCGGGGGAGGTGTAGCAGTGCCCAGCATCCTAGTGTTTGGAGGTGAAGCTAGTAAGACCAGGAGTTCAGGGTCACCTTTGGATGCCTAGTGAGTTTGAGGTCAGCCTGGGCTGCAATAAACCCTGTTTCAAACCGGGGGTATGACTCAGTAGTAGATTGTTTGCCTAACACAAGTAAGCCCCTAGGTTTGATTTCCAGCACCGCAAAATAAAAGCCCAGAAGAATTAAGAAGGAACATCCTGTGTTCTATTGAATATTTGTAGAGGCAGGAGGTGGGTTAAAGTCAGCTTCCAGGGCACAGTTTGATCTATTCAACACACCTTGTAACTTGCTACATTTTATTTGAGACAGCGGTTTTATTTGGTTTGGTTTTGAGACAAGATTTCACTATGCAGCCTAGGCTGGCCTGGAACTCATACTCCTTGGCTTCTCATTAACCTTGATGCTTTTGTCAACAGTGATTACCTTCTGCTTGGGACATTCATCCGTGGTCTCTGTTTCTGTGAGGTGACACTGTCTTCTGGTTCTGTGAATCCTGACCATCTTTGCACTGGTCTCTCTCTTTTTAAAGATTTACTTTTATTTATGTCAATAAGTCTGCATGGTAGCATACACTCGTTCCATTCATACAGGTGCCAAGGAAGGCACAAGAGACGACAGGTCCTCTGGTGATTACAGGTGATTGTGGGCTGCCTGGTGTGGCTGCCGGGAAATGAACTCAGGTCCTCTGGAAGAGCAGCAAGTGCCTTCAACCCCTGAGGCATCTCCCCAGCCCTGTCCATACTGCTCTTTAGCTAGCTCTTCTTGTGTAGCGTTTTCCCTATGTAGGCTCGGAGCTTCGTCTACAATTCTTGAGTCTTCCCCATGGTGGGTCAGCTTTGACCTCTGTGTTGAGATTCTTGAGTCAGTGTTTCATTTTATTTCCCCTTGAGCCCCTTTCCTTTCTCAAAACATATATAGTGCTATAAGGCAAATACCTTTTTGAGACAAGGTCTCATCCTGAAGCCTAGGTTGGCCTGTATTATGTAGTCCGTATTGGTCCCATACTGCAGAAATCCTCTGGCCTCAGCCTCTAGAGTGTCCCTGCACCCAGCTTGATTCATTAAGTAGTGTTTGAATATCCAGTTCCTGTGTATGTTACAGTAAGGCATTTGGAGTGTCACTGAAAGAACAAATTAATGACTAATGATGCGTCTATTAAATTTATGAATTATCATGGGGAGGAAAAAAATCGATACACATTGAGGAGCAATGGCTCTTTTCTCCACTAAGAGAGTAGCCACAGATTAAATGTTATCCAGTCATTATTAGCAAAGGACACTGGTGATGGTTGTACTTCCAGTTAATGGAAACTCCTCAGTCACAACAGATTGGTCAGCCCTACATAAGACAGACAGCTAAGAGGGTAGAATGGGGCAGGGGAGTCAGATATGCCCTCTAGCCTCACCCTGTCGTCTTTAGCAGAAAGACACACAGAGGTTTGGATGTTGACAGTTGCTGCAATCATTACTGGAAGAACTCAAGCTTCACTAGGTGTGACTCAGAGCATTCATGAACACTATGGACATTTCCATTGCTATGACTTTATTTTAGGATCTCACTGACTTTTCCTTACTTCTCAAGCTATGTGATGATGCTGAGATTTGGGGCGGGGGCTCTCAGCCTGGGGGTCCTTGTGTCTCTGGTCCCAAGCTGCTTCCGCTGTGTGTATTTATGCCTCACCTGTGGGTATGTTTTGTCATCCAAATTGTGACTTCTCATAATCTGGACGATAACTTAAGGACCTCCAGTAACACCCTAACTGGCTTTTCTTCTTCCAGTGTCTTCCTACTGCACTTTCCTATTTCTACTTAAGGGATCTTTCTAAAGCACAACTCTTACTATAACTGAGCCTTGTCAATAGCGATGAAACCCAACTACCTTACAAGAGAGTTCAAGACCCTTCGGGATTTGGACCTATCCTATATCTTCAACCACGTGTGTCTCATCTTGGTTTATGTCCTTTCCTCATGTCACCACTCCTCGCCTTGTGTTCAAACAATGGCATATACTTTATTTTTATTAATTTATTACTAATTATATATATTAACTTATTTGCCAAGCTAGTTCATCCCTTCCACACTTCAGCCTGTGTTGCTCCCTCTAGCTAAAATATGCATGTGTTCCATCAAGCCCACCCAGCCAGCTGACACAGTATGAGCCCCTCCCGAAGAGCCAGCTCATCTGACAGCTGTAGTCACTCATTCCAGAACACCACAACCAGGTCCTTGCCTTTGTGGGGCTCACAATGTAGCTGGCAATAAGTCATGCACCAAATAATCTTAGAACCAAATGTGGTCATAAGGTGTGATAAGACATATGGAGGGAAATTACAGAGTTACCGGAACGTAGACTGTCCGGGAGCAATGTGTGCATGGGCACGAACATGTGTGCATGTGACATTCGGTCTCAGAAGCCAGAAGAAACTCCTTTGCGGCCATGGCATTGGCTGACAAATTGAATACAGGACTAGTTGCCCACTGCCCAGGCGGAGTGGCTGACTGATGGATGGACAGATTGATGGGCTGGCTGCTTGTGGAGCAATCTGACTCACTTGAACCCTGGCTGACAAACGGGCTGCAGGGCAGCCAGAATGCCAGACAGTCTCACATTTGGATTGTTTAGCTAACTGACTGGCTGCTTGTCTGACTACAGACAGAATTACTGACTGGAGTCTCACTGACTGACTGGCTTAACTGATTTCACATCAGTTTCCCCGTACACCCATGTAGTGCAATATCATCAATAAAACAGCAAGAAGGCAAAGTCCTGTGCTCTGAGAAGGCTAAGCACATTAAGAGGTGGCTCAGGACAGACAGCACAGCCCATCACATTAGTAGCCTTTCGAGGTGGCCAACTGGGCCCCAACATAGGCTAAGTGTGGCTTGTGGAAGGAACACAGATGAGCTCTTTGCCAACAGGGGGAAGGCGAAAAGAGGTTGGATAGGTTTCTTATAAAAGTTCAAAACCGCCCATTTACCTTAAATAGGATTTTAATGATCATGATGCCTCATGTAACACTTGCCCATACAGAAAACACTAAAGCAATAAAGCTCAAGGAGAAGAATGGGAAGCATGCTGGGCCAGAGATCCCATAGGACATTCCTTTGATGGTTCCTTTCCAACCTTATGAGCTTCTGTAGCAGTGGAGTAGGGTAATGGCCCTGCGGTGTCTGTTTCAGTCTGTTGTCTCTTGAAGAACAATATGTGAACACTGCCTCATGTTCTCTCTACTATGAACAAGTAAGCTGAGTGAAAACTGTAACTAAATACACCCAGGCCATCTTCAAGTGGAAAATAAGATAAGGAGAATGGAGTTTAAAGCACGAGCCAGGCAGGAGAAGCTACAGCAGGGATTAATTTGACATGCTCCAGCTGTATCTCCTTCCTGGGATGCCCTGCTATAGAGCTGGCTCACTCCAGCATCTCTGGCAAGAGAAAAAGGATGGGAAGCATCCCGGAGAGGCAAGGTTACCAGATGGGGGGTCTGGGAGTCCCAGGGGATCAGTCCATTTGAGTTCTTGCCTCCGTAACACTGGGAAAGGCTAATTGGACATAGCCAGACAATTTTGAGGTGAGGCTGAATATTGCTTTAAAGCAATGGTTTTCAGATCAGCTGTACATTAGAGTCACCCAGGAGTATAGAATGACTTAGCTATCCCTGCACCCACCCCTAGAAACGCTGCTTTCAATGATCTGGGAGGGACAGCCGGAGTAGCCAGTGATTTTAAATCTTTACACATGAGCCGGGTGTTGGGGAGAAGGGCATGCCTGTGATCCCTTCATTTGGGAAAGTAGAGGAGGTAGGATCAGAAGTTCAAGGTCATCCTTTGAGGCCTGTGTGAATTACATGAGAACCTGTTTCAGAAACAAAACTGAAAATCTTTGGGCATGATTCTTATGGTTAGTTATTGTGATAGTTTGAATGTAATTGAAATTTACATACGCTCACAGGAAGTGGCACTATTAGGAGTTGTGACTTTGTTGGGAGCGGGTATGGCCTAGTTGGAGGAAGTGTGTCACTGTGAAGGTGGGCTTTGAGATTTCCTATGCTCAGGATACCCACCCATGTGTCAGTTGACTTCCTGTTGCCTGCAAGTCAAGATGTAGGCAGCACGGCATCCGCCTGCACACTGCCATGCTCCCTGTCATGATGATAATGGACTGAACCTCTGAAACTGTAAGCGCGCCACCCCAATAAAATATTTTCTTTATAAGAGTCACTGTGGTCATGGTGTCTCTTCATGGCAATGAAAATCCTAACTTACACTGTCATGGTTGAGACAGCAAACCCTCCCAGAACATTCTTAGGCCAGAGTGGGCTATCTATGAAGAAATGGACTAAGTTTGGTTGCTAACTTCCATGTCCTCTACTAAGGAAATTCAAGCAGCTGAAATGGAAGATTCCATGTGTAGTGGTGTACTCATTTTACAGCCAGATTCTCTCCTGTTTGGTTATCTTACATGTATTTGTTCTGTATGCATGTCTCTCTCTGTGCACCAGGGCATGAGTGTGGAATTCAGAGGATAGTTTATAGGAGTTGGTTCTCTTCTTTCATTGTGTAGGATCTGGGGATTAAACTCAGGTTCTTAGGACTTGGTAGATGGCTTCTTTACCCCCTGAGCTGTCTCACTTACCGTCCCCACTTCTTTTTGAGCTAGGTCCTCCCTATATAACCCAGGCTGGCTTTAAACTTCCGATCCCCTTGCATTAGCCTCCTAAGCGCTGAGGACCCATCCTTCCTTCTGGGACTCCTGGCAATTAATAGCTACTGGGGGAGGAATGTCATTTTCTTCAGTAGTGTATCTATGGATAAATTACTATTGCTCCAGAAAATAACCTCCCACCCACAGTGAGCAAGAAACTTGTAATTAAACTCAGGGAGAGATGGGGACAGTACATATGGTCTCAACAAGCATTGCTCTTTCAGAAGCAGAAGCAGAAGCAGAAGACATGACCTTGGTTTAGTTCCGAGCACTGACAAGATGGCTAACCACTGTAACTCCAGTTCCAGGAGACCCAACACCTTATTCCAACCTCCACTGGCTCCTGCCCTACATATGTGCTATGCAAACATGCTCTCAAGCACACAAACACATGCACATGAAACCAAACAGTATTTAAACTCAGTAGGCCACACACAAAAAGAAGTCATGAAAGTTGCATTGGGCCAGGTGGGGGTGGGTGGCACATGCCTTTAATCTCAGCACTTGGGAGGCTGAGAGGTAGTGAGTTTGAGGCCAGCCTGGTCTACAAGAGCTAGTTCCCCAGATAGGCTCCAAAGCTACAGAGAAATCCTCTCTTGGAAAACAAAAACAAACAAACAAACAAAAATCTCTATTTTCAGGGCTAGCCAGTTCTTTCAAATAGGCCAAAAACCTATAAACCATATTTTAAGGATACTTAGCTTTAATAAAAATAAAACGTTGAAACCCAAATTTTAAAAAAAGGAAAGTAGTGTTGGGGTAAGAGATACATTGAGGTGCAGAGAGATGGCTTAGCAGTTAAGAGCACTGGCTACTCTTCCAGAGGTCCTGAGTTCAGTCCCCAGCAGCCCTAGGGTGGCTTACAAACTTCTCTACCTGTAGTCCCATGGGATATGATCCTAGGCATTCATCATCCTTCACAATTGCAACCAGTTCTTTTACCTCTAATCAATGCATTTGTTGATTTCTATGGTATCTATATTCCAACAAAGCTATTAGCATGATGTTGTCATTCATCTTTCATATTCATGTGGAAAGAGATTAAATGTTGCTATACCATTTCATAGAGTATGGATTAGTAGTCCATAGAGCATACATCACTGATGTTTTCTGGTACCAAAAGCTGGCTGCAAATGGTATGCTTGTCAGTCAATAGTATCTTTATTACAGCATAAGAGAACTGGGGATGTAGCTCAGTTAGTAGAGTGCATTCACAGCTTGCTTACCATTTATAAAATCCTGGGTGTGGTTGTTGGGGCATATTATTTTAACTGTGTAAAGATGTGTTACATTGGTTTCTGCTGCCTTTGTTAACGATGCATAGATGTGTTGCATTCTTTTATGTTGCATTTGTTGAACTCTGTGAAGCTGTGTTACTTTGCCTGTCTAAAATACCTGATTGGTCTAATAAAGAGCTGAATGGCCAATAGCAAGTCAGGAGAGAGAAATAGGTGGGGCTGGCAGGCAGAGAATAAATAGGAGGAGAAATCTGGGGACGAGAAGAGTGAGAAGCAAGAACAGGAGGAGGAGAGGAGGATGCCAGGGGTCAGCCACCCAGCCACACAGTCAGCCACGGAGTAAGAAGGAAAGAAAGACATATAGAATAAAGAAAGGTAAAAAGCCCAGAGACAAAACATAGTTAAAGAGAAATGGGATAATTTAGGTTAGAAAAGTTGGCTAGAAACAAGTCAAGCTAAGGCCAGGCATTCATAAGTAAGAATAAGTCTCTGTGTATTTTATTTGGGAACTGAGTGGTGGACCTCCAAAGAGTAAAAATAAAAGACTAAACAAAACAAAAAACAAAACAACTACATGTGGTGGCACATAAGTTGTGCATGGTGGCACACAACTTTAACCACGGTGCTTGGGAAGTAGAGGCAGGAAAATCATGAGTTCATGGCCATCTTATTATCTCAGCTATATAGGAAGTTTAAAGCCAGCTAGAGATACATGAAACCCTGTCTCAAAAGTAAAATAAAATAAGGAAAGGAAAGAAAAAGAAAAATGTAATATATATGAGTACTTGCTATGTGAAAAACCTCATGGCATTAATTTTTTATTGTCACTATAATACACGACTCCAAATTTAGTAGTTTAAGTAATACACATTTATTCCTTACAGTCTGGGCGGTCAGAGTTTTGATACAAGCTTTACTGGGTTAAAAATCAAGTGCAGGACCATTGTCACTTTTGTGGTCTGGAGTTGACTCTATTCCTTCCCTTTCCTGATCCTGGAAGTTACCACACTCTTTGGTCCTTGGTCTCTTCCCTAATGAAGGCTAGCAAGGGTGAGCTGAATCCTCTCGTCACATCCCTTTCTCTAACTTCCAGAGTCTGTTCCATGTAGACTGACTCTATTGATTACATTAGTCCTAATTGAATAATTCATGCTAATCTCCCTATTTTAAGGTCAGTTGATTAGCAATCTTAATTGCGTCTGCACTTTTTATTCCTCTCTGTCATAGCATATTCACAGGTCCTGAGGATTATGGAGAGGATTTAGGAGAGGATTATTCTACCTATTGTACATGGTAAATCCTATTACAGAGTATAGCAATTATGACACCAAGTGGCTAATTCTGAAGTTTTCTTTCACATATTATCTGTTGCTCTTAATGGGGTATACCTGAACCCCTTATCGCTTGGTTACACCTCTGCGCACTCATCATCACTGACTATTGGTCACCATTCACTCCTAAACTACCTTTTAATGTCTCATCAAAGCAACAAACACAATGTATTTATCCCCAACGGTAGTGTCATCTCACTGATGTGGGAGGTCCTTCTGTCTATGTGCTGCTTTTATTGGTTAATGAATAAAGAAACTGCCTTGGCCTGTTGATAGGGCAGAACTTAGGTGTGTGTGGGGGGGAACTAAACTAAATGCTGGGAGAAAGAAGGGCGGAGTCAGAGAGAAGTCATGGAGCTGCTGCCAGAGACAGACATGCTGAAACTTTGTTGGTAGGCCACGGCCTTGTGGTGATACACAGATTAATGGAGATGGGTTAAATTAAGATGTAAGAGTTAGCCAATAAGAAGCTAGAGCTAATGGGCCAAGCAGTAATTTAAATAATACAGTTTCTGTGTGATGATTTTGGGATTAAGTAGCTGGGAACTAACTAGAGGCCTCCTTACAACATCTCACCACTTACTCATGACCTGCTAGAGTCCTTTTTTTTAGAAATTTATTTTATTATTATTATGTTCATGGGTGTGAGGGTCAGATGCCATGGAACTGGGGTTACAGACAGTTGTGAGCTGCCATGTAGGTGCTGGGAATTGAACTCAGGACCTCTGGAAGAGCAACCAGTGCTCTTAACTGCTGAGCCATCTCTCCAGCCCTTTTTTTGTTTTTTGTTTTTTGTTTTTTGTTTTTTGTTTTTTTGGAGACAGGGTTTCTCTGTGTTGCTTTGGAACCTGTCCTGGAACTTACTCTGTAGACCAGGCTGGCCTCGAACTCACAGACATTCTCCTGCCTCTGCCTCCTGAGTGCTGGGATTAAAGGTGTGTGCTACCACCACCTGGCTTTGACCTGCTAGAGTCCTTTACACCTAACACTGCTATTTAGTGCACGTTGGATAAGTGCAGTAGGCAATAGGGGGAGGAATAAGAAAACACATACATTGCCAGGCAGTGGTGGCACGTGCCTTTAATTCTAGCACTTGGGAGGCAGAGGCAGGTGAATCTCTGTGTATTCAAATTCAGCCTGGTCTATAGAGAGAGTTCCAGGACAGGTTCCAAAGCTACAGAGAAATGCTGTCTCGAAAAACTGAAAAAGAAAAGGAAAGAAAACGCATTTATTGTGTGCAACACAGGAGGGGCCAGCCATGCCCATCTTAATACAACACATGTTGTACATCTGCTCCTTGGCTTCTCAATTGTCTTGCTTCCACCCTTCTTTCATGCTGGCCCAAATCAGCTTTCATTCTGTTACCCCTCTGCTCAAGGACCAACAGTACATTCTTACTAAGCAACCACATTGAATCTAAATTCCTCAAACTGGCCTGGGAGGCTTTTAACGGACTTGTTCTGCCCACCCCTAATCTCTCCAATCTCTCCTCTCCTTATTTTCCTCTCCAGCCAAGCGACTATGCTTATCGACCTGCACATATGGCTTGCTTATTTCCGTGCTTACTCCTTGCCTTTCTTTGAACACATCCCACTCCTCTCTGCTAATTCATGCCTATCACTTCAAGATCCAGCTCAAAACACCCTCTCGAGGAAGCTAGTTCTGGTTAACTCCTTCTCGTTCTTTTCATTTCATATTCCATACCACATTTATCTATGACATTTGCTTCATCCTGCTTTTTTAGAAAGAGATGTATTTTAGTTTTGTATTTGTGTGTGTGTGTGTGTGGCTTCCCCGAGAGGGCGAACTTCATCTGATTCCAGAGTTGTGTAGGGGTTCTCATGCTGTGTCAAGGAAGGTCACGCATGCTTGTGATTGTAGTCACCCTGATAAAAGCGTAGTTTTTCTGAAATGTTCATTCATGTTCACCACTGTGGGTGGATCACTTTCAGAAATAAGCAGTGTGCTCCTCACTCGGGAGAAACATACTGAGCCTAGCTCAGCCTCTTTCCTCCCAGACCTCTGATCATATAGGTAGGTCTTCAACCTGGGCTCACTCTAATTCATTGTGTTACAATATCCATTTGGAGAAAATAAAAAAAAATTAAATACATCCTCATGCCCAGGTAGTTCTTCTAACCAATGAAATCATCAGTTTTAGCCAGGCAGTAGTAGTGCACTTCTTTAATCCCAGCACTCAGGAGGCAAGAGGTAGTCAGATCTCTTGTGAGTTCAAGGCCAGCCTGGTCTATAGAGTGAGTTCCAGGACAGCCAGGGCTACACAGAGAAATCCTTTCTCCAAAAGGTGGGGGACATCAGTTTTCAGAGTCGGACCCTGGTATCCTTATTGTTTAAAACCTCTCATGGGATTTCTCTTGTGCTGCTGACATGAAAAACTCACTCTTGAAATGCTGAAGGTTGAAAAACAAAAGCTAAAAGCTGTTTCTCTGCTTTAAACCGTGTCTATATCTCTGTGACCCACACTTCCCCGGGCGTGTCTTGTCCTTTTTTCCCCCTTCCCTTACCAGTTCATTTGGCTTTTTACCCGACCACATCTGAGGAGAGTAGTAACCAGGCTGTTTGGGAAAGTGGCCACAACCCAATTAAACATCAGCACCAGGCCGGTCTCCAAACCAAGGAGAATACCACGGATCACAGGTGGAAAGATTAGCATATTAAAGCTTCCTGGGTTTTACAAACACAAAAATAAGTAATTGGTTCTTTTAGAAACAGCAAAACACTCCACTGCTTAATCTGTTAACTACATGTCCTTCTGGGAAATCCTTTAAGAAAGGAAAGCTGTCAGGGGTCCCTGCCCTGTGGAAAGTCCAAGGTCCTCCCCCCTCCGTCCATATCTAGGAAGGTGAACATCCAAACAGACTAGGCTCCCACAAAGCCAGCACATTACGTAGGATCAAAACCCCGTGCCATTGTCCTTGGTTTCTCATCAGCCCTCATTGTCCGCCATGTTCAGAGAGTCCGGTTTTATCCCATGCTTTTTCAGTCGAAGGGTGGGAGGAGGGGAAGGGAAATGGGAGGCTGGGAGGAGGCGGAAACTTGTTTTTTTTTTCCCTTTCCCAAAAAAAAAAAAAGAAAGGAAAGCTCTCCCACCGAGAGAGCCTCTGCCAACTGGCAGGAAGGCCTGCCCCCTGCCCACACTGGTCACTGTGTTCAAACAGGAGAACTGTGGAGGGGGTGGCTGGTCATGGCTACCAGACTTCTGTGACAGCTGCTTTGCCAGTCTGAAGGTGTTGATCTATGGGGAAGGTTCTGAGGTTCTAGGAGAGCTGGACTCTGGGAGATGAGATGGCACGTCGGCTCTAATTGTCCCCCCACTCCCCAGAACCACTGTCAATGCACAGACACACCTCTACGTAGCTCAAAGTGGATGTTCCCCAACCAATATACAGGTAGGATGGGCAGAGATGGGTTAAGTCATTCATTTCTTTAATCTCTGAGGCAGACAGACAGGGCCTGAGGTGGCCAGACTCTCCCTCTAAGGCTGCTCCATTTAGCTTGAAGTTCCACGTGAGTGCGATGTCCTTTGTTGACATTTTGCAATGCTAGGGATGGGATCTAGGGTCTTCACCATGCCAGTCAAGTGCTCTATTACTGAGCTTCCTCACCAGCTGTGAGCTCCCTTTCCCCCCCAAGGGCTGGGAAGATGGCCCAGGGAACAAACTGCAAGCATGAGAACCTAGGTACCAACGCTAGCATCCACGTAAACAAATGGTGGGTTAGCAATGCACCTACAATCCAAGTGCTGAGAAGGAGAATCTAAGAGGATCTTTGGGCCTTGCTGCTCAGCCAGCCTAGCTAGTCGAGACAAAAATGGGCCTGTCTCAAAAAGTAAGATCGAGAGCACCTGAGGAAGACACCTCTGGACTCCACTTGCATGAGCGCATACACCTGTACACACTGGACACACACATATTTTGAGACAAGGACTCATTCCCTGTGTAGCCAAAGCACGCTGTGAAATTTAATCTTCCTCTCGGCCTACCAAGTGGCTATGAATACAGACAGGGTTGCAACACCATATGCAGATGTATGAATTTTATGATTATTTTTTTAATATTTGAGATAGGAGCTAACTGTATAGCCTAGGCTGAACTTGTAATCACCATGTAGGCAGTAATGCTCCTGCCTCAACTTTTTGAATACTGGAATTATAAGTCACCATGATACCCATAAATTCAAATTTTTGTGTGTGCTATGACAAGAATAATTGTGTAACGATGGGTTAGGTAGCTCCTGGGCTCCTGTTCTCTGCCAAGAACCTACTCAGGTTAACCCAACACTTCCTAGCCCTACATAGTGCTGCATGGTAATTGCAATGAGAATGGTCTCCATAGGTTCATATGTTTGAATACCTCGACATCTCCAACTGATAGTGCTGTTTGGGAAGGATTAGAAGGTATGGCCTTCTCGGAGGAGGTGTGTCACTAGGGGTGGGTTTCGAAGTTTCAAAAGCCCATATCATTCCCAGTTAGCTCTTCCTGCCTTCTACTTGTGTCTCAAGATGTGAGCACTCAGTTACTGGGTCAGTGCCATGCCTGCCTGTCTGTCGCCATGCTCCATGCCATGACTGTCATGGACTCTAACCCTCGGAAACTGTAAGTGACAAGTAAACACATTGTTTTATAAGTTTTCTTGGTCATGCTATCTTAATGACAGCAATAGAACAGTAGCTAAGGCGTGCTGACAAACCATCTTAGATTATCTAAGTCCTAGAAGGTGGAGAAGGGAAATATGAAGACAAAGAGTTCTATGGAGAAGTCATTTTAGAATCTCTGAGCCTCAAATCACATGCTCCTACTCTTTCCTTGTCCCCCAGGGCTGTTCTGGAAAGAAGCGGCACCTCAAAGAAGCGCTCACCTTGGCATCCATGATGCTGGTCTCCACTCGGGCCACGCCCTGGTTCTCCCGGAACAGCTGGATCTTGCTGATCTTGCTGAACTCGGACAGCACAGTGGTGAGGTTGGTCTTGAGGTCAATAACATGGCTGATGCCGTGACGGGGTCCCACCAGGAGAGTGGTGGCTGACTGCTTCTCGTCCTAGTGCCCAAGTGTGCCAGGCAGACAACATTCATAGACAGATGTGGAGAGAAGGACCAGGGAGAAGAGGCAGTGAAGAAGAGAAAATACGTATTATGTAGGTTCTGCTGGAGTATGTGAGGAGTAGGGGAAGGGAGGAGAAATACCTGAGGCTCAGTGCCAAGGTTAAAAACGCAACCTTGAGAGGAAAACAGTCTGGAACCTCCCTGGTACAGGATCCTAGATCCTCAACCTAAATCACCCCTTAGCTACAGCAATAAGTTAACTGAGCAGCATCAGGGCTGGCTCTAACAAAATTATGAGGTAGGTGAAGTATGTCCTTTCTGGTGCTTTTGGAGAACTCTCCGTTATCAAGCACCAAGGTACTTTTCACAGTTGTTGAAAGCCATCCAAAACTCTTAGCCAGTGCTTTTGCCTGAATAGGCAGCATTATGTCTGGCTTTTACCCACCCTCCACCAACTTGCACTTCTCACCCAGTGCCAAAGCCATAGTGAAAAAACAACTTTGCCTAAGGCATGCAGGGTTGTTTAGGTGCTTAATGAAGGGCTCCCTAGATTTACTCCAGCAGCCTTGACTCAAAGGAACGACCAATAGGCATTTGAGCAATGTCAGGCTGGTGGAAGAGAAATTTCAG
The DNA here is from genome assembly GCF_000317375.1 of Microtus ochrogaster. Taxonomy (NCBI): domain Eukaryota; kingdom Metazoa; phylum Chordata; class Mammalia; order Rodentia; family Cricetidae; genus Microtus; species Microtus ochrogaster. The sequence continues at coordinate 2,310,015 of NW_004949115.1, forward strand.
GGTGTGGGGGGGGGTGGAGGGAGGGGCCAGGGGGCTTTCAGTGATCTCCAAATCCCAGTGTATAAATGGCTGCTCCGACGTCTGACAGGCCAGATTCCCTTAAATGGGGCGGACAAACTCCTTGAAGTCATCAAACCTGAGCCTTCTGCTGACCCACTCCCTGCTATTAACATCACCCAGGAACCGCTTATGTCTGCCTACAGGCACTGTGATAAGCAGATTTTCTCCAGTGTGCCGTGCTAGCACGACAGCGTGTTCCACAGGGCATGACAAGCACCTGAAGCCAATCAGCAAGATGATTTGAATTTCCTTCTACCAGAGGCAACTGGACTGGAGCAGTCTTAGGGATGGTGCCAGCTGAGCCTTAGCCCAGAGCATCACGGTGCAGTGCAGGTCCTGAGTAGGCAGGGGGCAGTATGGAGAGATGGGAAACCGGGGCTAGGGGACTATGGGAGTTGTGTACATTTAGAGGCAAACAAACAGGGTTGGGGTTGGCAAACTCTGGCCCACGGGCCAAATATGGCCCTTCACCTGTTTCAAACACCTCAATGGTGAAAAATGAAAACTTAGAACATTTTTAAAAGTTGGAAAGAAGTCAAAAGAGCCATATTTTTGACACATGGAAATTCTTTGAAATTCAAATTTCTGTGTCTCTAAATAGTTATTGGCAGGGTGTAACACCCATTTGTTAACACGCTGTGGTTGTTTTCATGCTAACACAGCAGTGCTGACTGGCTGCTACGGAGATCCGTTTGATCTACCAACAAAAGGCAAGCATATTTTCTATCTGGCCCTCTACAGACATGGATTGTCAAACCCCAGAATATAGGGAAGGGGAACAAAAGGATTGATAATGGGCATTGAAAGTAGATGGAGTTGACCCCCATTATCTATAGGGGACTGCTTTCAGGACTCTGTTGTAGATACCAAAATCCATGGGTGCTTAGTTCCTACATAAAAGGACATAACATTTGTATATTGTTTGCATGGATATTCTTGTGTACTTCTTAGAAAGGGTCTTATATATTCAGGAATGGCCTCGATCTTGAACTTGTGATCCTTGTTCTTCAGCCTCTAGAGTGCTGGGATTACAAGCATGCACTGTCATATCTGACCCTAATGTATGCTTTAAATCATCTCAGAATTCTTACAATACCTAACATAGTGCCAATACTGTATAAATAGTTGTTATACTATTATGTCTAGAGAATAATGGCAAGAAAAATGTCTATACATGCTCAGAACCAACAGTTTTTTTTTTCTTAGACTATTTTTGATCTACACTTGGTTGAACCCATGGATGTAGTGGATGCTTTGAATATGAAAGCTAACTGATTTTGTCCCTCCAATAAAGGACTGGTTCCCTCCCCTTGGCCCCATGCTCTGCCCCTCCCCCAATCCCTTAGTCCCACTGACCAGTCCTACAGTGTTGAATAAAACACCAGTGAAGGTCGGAAGTTCATTCAGAATTCGAAGGTAATGGAGCTTTGCTTGAACGGCGGAGCCCTGTGGAAACAACCCACCTTGAAATAAGAATCTAGAGGAGCAGAGAGAAACATCCCACATCCTCCAAGTGGAGGCTCAAGGTCTTATAGCAGGAGGTAGTCATCAGCCTACTCCATGGAAATGAGAAAGGCCTGGGTAAAGCTGGAAGGAAGTTCCCGCTCAGATGGCTCTCACCTTCAGCGGTCCACCTACCTCCCCGAGCACTCCTCGGACCTCTTGGTCCCAATACCTAAAGTAGCATTCGAATCTGTTGGTCTTGCAGTAATTCAAGCCCCTTTCCGCAAACTCTGACATCCACTTAATCTATGCACCTCTCCTAAGTTCCTTCAGATCCTTAGAGTCTCACTGATAGTGCCACATGCAATCATGGGGTACCACTTGGTGCTTTCATACTGAACACCCCCAAGTCTCAAGCTTGTTTTTCATCTGGGCTTCCAGGTCTCCGCCAGCATGTCTGGGGCAACTGAGCTAGAAACCTGTGAGGGACACAGGACTCTCCCTTCATCCTGTCATCTGAGGGCCATCAGTCACCAAATCATATTTATTTTACCCCCTGACTTCCTCTTGAATGGATCTACTTATTTCTTTTGCCTTATACCGTTTCTTTGACATTCCTTCCTATATCAGGGCTTTGGGTACTCAGCTTCGTCCCCTCAGTTACATACACCCAGTGTTTGTTAGTGGTAACATCCTGAAACACAGTAAATTTAATCAAGCCAGTTTCCTGCTTCAACTCCTCCATGGCTCCTTGCTGTCTATAGGATTGTGTGCAGCCCCTTCCTGTGACACAGAAAGCCCTCACAGAAAGAACTGGTTCCTGCCACCCTCCTGTCTCTGCCTCTGCCAGATTTGTGTCTCATATTCTGTGGCTTTGCATAGGCTGAACCGTTTATGTCCTTTCCCCTGCTACCATGACTCACCTGGCTGGCTTCTATATAGAGAGAGATCTCCTGGTGGAGGGAAGTCTTCCTCTTAGGACTGCTTCTAGCAATTCATCTAGACAAGCTCTTATGTGTCTATCTTTCATATCTCAGCTCTGGCACTAAATATACCAGTTCTCCCTCTCCTAGCCTGGGCTTGGCATCTGTCTCTCCTGAATACTTGTCGAGTACCAGTGCCTGCTGCTTTGTTTTGGGAATTATGGCTTTATTTCCCTACTTGACTGTGCCCGACTCAAGGGCTAAAGCCAGGCTTTCTTCAGCAAAGCACTGGGGTGCATAGAAAAAAAAAAATCTTTGCTGTGGAGATGGTGGTGAGCACTGGTGCTCTCAGCCAAGAAAAAAAAAAAAACCAATCTGATTAAGCATGCACAGTAAGGTGGGAATGGCTTAGCTCTCTGGGGAAATTTGCATCTTAAAAGGGAAGCTAGTTGGTAATTCAAGAAATCTGGAATGGGTGGCGTATATAGGGTGATTGTGTCTCCTGTCTACATCTGCATGCTGATTCTAGTTTTTGTCACCATCCTCCAGCCTCTTGGGCAGGAAGCACAAGCAGATGGTATCTTAGCAGCCTAAGAAGGCCCAGCAGGGCCAAGGGAGGTGGGGAGAGAAGCCTCTCCGAGGTAAAGACTGCTGCCTCCTAGTATTCAGAAGACAGCTCAGCTCTGCATTGCACCTTCATCTCCTAAGATTCTCTGTTTTAGGACTGACAGATTAGGAATCTCATGAGGGACAGAGCAGTCACTCTCATGGAAAATCTGCGCCTCTCTTAGGAGCCAATGCCTTTCACAGGACAGGTGCTCCATTAGGGCTAATTGGCGAAAGACCCCAAGCACAACTTTCTTTATAGCTCCTTTGTTTTGAGGACACAGTGGCTTGCAGTGATGTGTCGCTAAGGCTATTTGGGCAATGTTTGAGTTTGGAGCAAACTCCTTTGCATAGCTGGTCACCCAAGATGTGTACCCAAGTCAGGAAGAATGGTGGGGTGTGCACCCAAGAAGGAATGGCTCAGTGTGCACCGGAATCAGAAGAGTGCTCGAAACCTCCAGGGTACCACTCAGGACCTCTCTGAGGCCTCTAGAGTTTAAACGTGGTGCCCAATGGCCTCCTCTGGGTGGGTACCTTGGTGCTGCAAGAAGGATGCATTTGGTGGGCCTTCAGTTGTTGAGAGAGAGACTTCCGAAGGTTCTTCTCTTTGATGCCCTGCAGGAGGGAGGGGGGAAGAAAGGGTTCCAGGCCCCACTCCTTCCTAAAAACAGAAGAAGAGCAAGAGATTAGTGAGAGAGACAAAGTGGGAACGAGGGAGGGAGATGGTCAGAAAGAACCTGAGTAACTCCAAGAGGCAGAGATGGAGAAACAGACTAGGAAAAAGAGAAAGAAGGGGAAGAACAGGCAAACTGTGGCGGTGCATACCCTACCGGTAGAAACCATAGCTCGAAAGCATGGGAGGTTAGGCATGAGGAATTCAAGTTCTTACCCCCGTAGGATGGCTATGACCTTGAAAAGCAGAGCAGAGCTCAACAACTGCACCTTCTTATGGACAGCAATTTGTCCCCTCCAGGAGGGCCCTTTCACAACTCACTCCACGTTCTTGAGTGTGATCTTCTGACTAGGCCGAGTAGCTGAGACAGTGATATAGATGTGGAGGGCAGCAAGATCCAAAAGCATCTCTGGCTTGGGTTCCATTCCAAAGCGTTCTCGGATAACATCATTACGACTCTGTGAGAGAGGGCAGACCGAATCCATCAGTTAAAGGAGACATCGCTTCTTTCTTTCTCTACTCCCCAGCTACGCCCTTGGATCCCAGAAAAGAATCATGCCACCAGCAAGACATAATGATTCAAGTGAAAGAGAGGGCTACTGCCCTTAGGGAAGAGACAACAGGGGAGCCTTGGGTCACAGAGACACTACGTGCTTGTTTCAGCAAATATTAGATGCTCTTCTCACAACAGAAAGACACAGTGGGCAGAAAACTCCAGGTTACTGTGCAAGTGAGACCTGGTTCATTCCGTTTCTTTCTTCTGTTATAAGAGAAATGTCACCCTTCAGGGGTGGGGGTTCCATACTCAACGACTAGCCATACCAGACTTTTCTAATAGTCCAGATGAGAAGGAAAGAAGGACAATGGGAGAGGCTCTCTGTGGGACTCTGTTCCAGAAGCCCAGGGTGAGAGATAGCTTGCAGGGATGGAGCAGACATTCTGTTCCTTGAGATCCAAAGGGCAAAAACATTTTGCTGCCCTAGAGGGAATACCTTGTAGGTGATAGTCAAGAGTATGATAACCTTCCAAACTCTAAGGCCAGCACCCCAGCTAGCAATGACTCCACCTTCATCTGAACAGTTGTCCTTTGCTTGAGGTTGTACCACAATGGGCCTTGAGACTAGGGAGTCACAGTGGTATCACTCTAGCAAAGGAAAAGAACAGAAAAAGGATTCTTCAGCCAAGAGTGGTGGCCTCACGACTGTAAATAAATCCACTCTGGAGGCAGTGGCCTGAGAATTGGAAGGCCAGCCTGGGCTACACTGTGAGTTTTAGGCTGACTTTGTCTATAGATCAAGACTATATCAAAAGTGGGGGAGAGAGAAGAAAATGAACACAGTGTTTATCTATAGAGAAAATCCAGTAGAATCTACAAAAACCCATTAAAACTATTCGTTGAGTACAGCAAAGTTGCAGGGCATAAAAATCACTGTGAAAATGTATTCCTATATGATACCAATGGACAATTGGAAATTGAATTACAAATCTAAATCATTGCTGAGTATGGTGGCTCATACCTATAATCCTGGTACTTTCGAGGCCAAGGTAGGAAGATAGCTCACTAGTTCAGTACTAGCCTGGGCTACACAGCTCCAGACCAGCCTGAGTTATATAGAATTAGACTATGTCTCAAAAACAGCAGCAGCAACAGCAGCAATAAAGATGAAAATCATTTATTATGGCATCAAAATAAGAAATAATTAGGGATAAATGTGACAAAATATGTAAAAAATACATTAAAAACTTATAAAACACTGCTGAAGAAAATGAAAGACCTCGATCAATGTAAAAATACTTTGCTCATGGGCTGGAAGACTCAGTATTGTTAACAAATAAATTCTCCCTTAATCAATCTACAGACTCTGCACAATTACAATCTGAATCATGGTAGGATTTTTAGTAAAAATTGACAGGCTGGTTCTATAATTCCTATGAAAAATCAGAGGACCTAGAATGAAAACAATTTTTCAAAGGAAGAACGAAGTTGGGGACAAACACTACTTGATTTTAAGACTTATTATAAAGCTCTAGTTATCAATAGTGTGTGGTTGGCATTGGGCTAGACTGGCAGATCAATAGAATGGAATAGAGTTTGAGAAATAGACTACAGATAGACTGACAACTGCTTTCCCACTAGATCTAGATGTTTTATTACTTACACAGACTGCTCTGTAATAAAAGTATGAAGACAATTCAGCGAGGAAAGGATAGGCTTTTCAATGAGTGGAACCTCAACAAATGTGTGTCTATATCTACATGCCAACATGCACACACACATGCACGCACACACATGCACGCACACACATGCACGAATATACACACATACACTGGATAGACAGATATATCCTAGATATGATACCAGAAATGCTATCTGTAAAAGAAAAGATTAACAAACTGGACTTCATCAAAATTCAAACATCTGCTCTGCGAAAGACACTGTTTAGAGACCAAAAAGGCCAGACACAGACTGGGAGGAAATAATTGCAAATAACATATCCAACAAATGACTTGTTTCCAGAATACATAAAGAACTCTCAAAACTTGATAATAAGAAAACAAATAACTCAATAAAAAGGCAGGCAGATGATTTGGACAGATATTTCATCACAGAAGACACACAACAGTGAACACATGAAAAAATATCCAACACCACTAGTGACCTAGGAAAATGGAAACGGAAGCCTTAAAGAGACAGTGCTATATAACACTAGAATGACTAGGGTGAAAAAAAAAAAGACTGACTACACCAAGAGTCGATAAGACTGGAGAAGCTAAAATGTAATACGTGATGGATAGAAGTGTTAGATGGTACAACCACTTTGGAAAATAGCATTAGAATTTCTTTTAGAAAACAGTCAAACTATCCTTTTATTAGTTATTTATTCAAGAGCAAAGAAAGCTCACATCTATGTGAAAACTTGGGCATGAATACGCATAAAAATTTCATTTGTAATTGCACAAATCTGTAAGTACCCCAAATGCCCATCAACATGTGTAACCAATTCTGGTTCTGTGAATATTACTCAACAAGAAAAATGGCTGGGCTGTGGTGGCGCATGCCTTTAATCCCAGCACTCGGGAGGCAGAGGCAGGTGGATCTCTGTGAGTTTGAGGCCAGCCTGGTCTACAAGAGCTAGTTCCAGGACAGGCTCCAAAACCACAGAGAAATCCTGTCTCGAAAAAACAACCAAACAAACAACAAAACAAAGAAAAAAAACAAATAAACCTGAGGAAAACCACCCAGTTCAAAATAAATATACGTATCATATGGTTTAATTTACATAAACTCTTGGAAAGGAAAACAAATCTATAGTGACAGAAAGCCAGAAATCACAAAGGAGCCCAAGGAAATGTCAGTGAATATTGAATATGTTCAATATTTTGATTGTGGTTGTGGCTGTGGGTGACAATTTATTGTAGTATTCACTTTGAACATGTGCAGTTTGTTATGTATCAATTAGACTTCAGTTTTAAAAAAAGCAAAAGTCAAAAAACTGATTTTTAAAAAAAGGAATAATCCAGATGAAGTTCATATTATCACAAAGTGGAGAAATATGCTGGGCATGATCTTATCATCAAATTCCAAACTATGAGACCGAGGCAATCCCCAGAAGTTTGAGTGAAGAAATTCAGGACAAACAAAATGAGAACTAAACTAAAAACCACACAAGCCATTGTCCCCCTAGAGGTTTGGCCGAGGACCACTAGGCTGAGAAATGTTCCTAGCATTTGAGGTTGTCAGAAAGGGCAGAAAGGACAACTGCAGTGTCTCTCATTGCAGTCCCAGGTGTCACTCTCGGAAACAGAGAAGTTTGGTTTTTTATTTCTTTTTTCTTTTTCTCAACAAGGACTGCATATGTCCTGTGGGTACCTAAAAGCCAACATGGCCTAAAATGAACTTATCCTGTCTCCAAGCTCATGACACTCTTTATTCGCCAATGTGAAGAATGATACCATCTCTACCAATACTCAGCCAATCCAAACCTTTACATCTCCCTGGAATCCCACTCCAAATACCACATCGTTCACAAGCCTGACTTTGGGCATCACTTTTCCTTTGGCTAATGACCAGGTGACTCTCCTTTTGGCACTCTTACCCACTCCTCAGCAGGATTTCTTTACCTTGAATGCACTTTAGAATAAGTTGAGATAATTAGAAAAACACAAACTCCCAGACTTGGGGTGAGGCAGAACAGATTTTTTTTCCCAGATAATTGTAAAAAAAAAAAAAGCCTTTTAGATAGTTCATTTTTTTAAAAAATTATTTTATGTGTGTGTGTTTGCCTATGTAATTGTCTGTATACCATATACATGCCTAGGCCTTAGGTCCCCTGGAAGTGGTGTTACAGATGGTTGTGAACCCATGTGGGTACTAGGAATTGAATCCAGCTTTCTTCAAAGAGCAGCCAATGTTCTTAACCACCAAGCCATTTTGCCAGCCCCCTCCCAGATAGTTCCAATGTTCAGGTAGGGTTAAGGAAGCACTGTTCTGAAGTGGTTCCACTGTCTCCAAAGCTTTGGCATGAGGTGGAGGGTATTCAGCTCTCATGGAGACCTGGATGTGGTTGGTGATACCTGTCTATAAGTCCAGTACCTGGAAGTTGATGGTGGGAGAATCAGACGCTCAAGGTTATCCTTAAGGTACATAGTTCATTTGGGGTCTGCCTGAGCTACATGAGACTCTGTTGTTTTGTTTTAATCTCAGTGAGCTTGTTAAAAGAAATCATTGGTATAAGGCCCAAGAATCTGCATCTCTAACAAGCTTCCAGTTAATGATGCTGTTGGTTCAGGGTCCACATTCTGAGAAACACTGCCCCGCTTCCGGAATCAAGTCTGCTCTCCGTGGCCTACTAAGAATTCACTCTCTGGTTCCCAGCTCTCCGATTTCATTTTCTATTGCCTCTTACACATTACATCCTGTACTGAAGTTGCAAAAATCACATGCCGTTGAAAACGCAAGGGGTCTTGCTTGGGATATGACCCCTCTTTTCCATCTTACTATGTAGCAAACATCTACTCGTTCTACACAGCTAAGAGTGTACACAGATCTTCTCCTCTGTGAAGCCTTCACTGTCTTTCTCTCAGGCAAGGCTGGCAGACTGCTCCCTGGGTGTCATTATGGACACTGAAGCCTGTTGTGGTTCTATTTACGAATATATGAACTCTGGTGAGCAAAGTCTATCCTTTCTGCCCCTCTGATTGTCAGGACCCAGGGTATGGGTTCAATAAATATTTCTGGATGGAGTGAGATCAGAACCACCTCCTCACTGAACCTAGGTATTGGTGGTTGACAGTTCATGGAACCCAAAAGAGCTTGTAAAACCTTGGGATTCTGTGGAAGCACCAGAGTTCCTTGGGTTGCTCATTTCTGAAAACTATTGGGCTCTGGTGGACAAGTAGGCGGTACTTTGACAGTCAAATTCAAATCAGCCAACTTGACACAATGAACTCCAATAGGAGCAAGGAAGGAACAGGCCTTCAGAGCAAGCTGAAGGTTGAACATACATAGCAACTCCATTGTGATGGCAGAACAGCCTGCCTGCTTGTTTCTCCACTGGTCTATCTTTGTGTCCCCAAGATAGACTCTACCTGGATGTATAGGTACTCGAAAGCAGCAGGATCCCGACGTAGCAGCTCCACGGGATCTTTGGGAAAGAAGCTTATTCGGAAGAGGCATTTCATCCCATGATAGTGTGTCCGCTGTACCACCTAAAACCCCAGGAGGAGAGGGTGGAGAAGAAACCATAGAATTAATGACTGTGACGGGGCAGGCAGCTTGGTGGCTTCTTAACGTAGGCTTAGGGATAAGCTAGGCTGTTGTTTCCCACTCTTGCTTCCTGCCTGGCAAATTCATTTCAAGAATTCCTCTCTCATCTAGGGTTTTACTTTCCCTGGTTTTAGTTGTCCATGGACGACCTCAGTCAAAAATAGAAAATTCAGGAAATAAACAATTCATAACTCTTACTATAGTATAGTTTTATAACTACCCTGTTTTTATATTGTTAATTTATCAGAGAAGCTTATTTTTTGAGACAGGGACTCACTTTGTAGACCTGGTTGGTCTGGAATTTGCTATGTAGACAGGCTGGCTTTGAACTCACACAGATCTCCCTTTTTCTGCTTCCTGAGTGCTAAGATTAAAGGCATGCGCCACCATACCTGGCTGTGACTAGAATATTTTAATCACTTTTTAAGGACATAGTCTCTATTAAGAATGAGGTCTACAAAGTAGCTCATGCCTATAATCCCAGTACTTGGGAGGCTGAGGCAGGAAGATCGTCACAAGTTTGAGGGCAATGTGGGATACATAG
>NW_004949115.1:2320240-2331625 GCF_000317375.1 Microtus ochrogaster
CCTCCCCCCACTCCTCTCCCCTCATTCTTCTTGCAGACAGGCTTAGCATTTAACAGACTAATTGATGTCTAGAGAGTTCAAATCAAAGGCTGGAACCTCTTCTGGAGATACAGATGAAGCATGCTGGTAATTGTTGAAGCTGGAGATGGATAATAGGGTTTATCATATGCTAGTCCATATACATTGTGCATGTCTGAAAAATTTTCATAATAAAGAAGTTTAAAATTCTTCATAATAAAGAAGTTTGAAATTCCATTTGGCACAAGCAGCCCATTTGACTCAGAGGATTGTTTCTTGGCTAGGATAGGAGGTGCTTCAACTCTAGGCAGATACCACCTTTCCTTTCCTACCCGGATTGTATTTGAGCTGAAATGTGAATGTTTCCTTTGAAAACTGCTTTCTTTTCTGTGTGCATCTGATTTGTTTGTTTGAGACAGTGTCTCCTGTATCTAAGGCTGGCCTTGTACTCAAATTTGTTGTTTAATCAAGGATGACTTTGAATTTCTGATCCTCCTATCTCTACCTCCAAGGGTTGGGATTACGGGTGCGCATCACTGTGACCCAGCTTATACAGCAATAGGGATCAAAAGGGTCTGAAATATGTTGGCTAAATATTGTACTAACAAGCTTCATTGCCAGCCTTGTTTCTTTGCGTTGTAGCCCAAGTTACCACAGTACTCTTTATGTAGTCCAGGCTGACCTTCCAGATTCTCCTGCCTCAACTTCTTATGTACTAGATTCCAGAAGTATGCTATCATGCTGGTTTGGGTTTTATGAGTTTTGTTTGGCTTCCATACACTTTCTAAAAGCTATTTTTTCTTAACTGTCCCCCTTTAGCTCTTTTCTACCCTACCAGGGAATGCTGAGTGGCCCTGCTCACCTCTCTGATGCTCCCTGGTCATTTGATATGGGTGGCATCCCATATAACAATCCTATTTTAAATAGTCTTTTCCCATATAGTGTGGCCAGAAGGATGAGCAAGTTTGTCCTCCTCTACTTTGGAAGATGATGAAGATGATGTGCTACCTATTCTTGACCCCACGCAGTTCATTCCCAACTACCACTGAGTCTAGTTCTGACCTTTTTGTATCACGGCCCTCATCTAAGAGGTCAATTTTCTTCTTGGAAAGCAGAAGTGGCTAGCAGGCAGTGTTTCCAGGAAACAGGAGAGTTGCCAATAGAGACCAAGACAAATGCCTTTGTTAGGTCACAAAGGACATTGTCAAAGGTTCTCTGGAGATGAATAGTAAGCCCCTCAGGTAAGGCTGGACTGTCACTCAGAGGAACAGTGATGTTCGAGTCTTTTGGTTCTACTCACAGCAGTACACACACACACACACACACACACACACAAACACATATACATATAAGCACATACATACACATACACATATATATGCATGCATTCACATATACTTGCATACACACAAATACACATATGCACACATAATACATATACATACATAAATACCTACATACAGACATATACATACGCACATTCCACCTGAGGTTGAAACTGTGACTTCTGAGAGCTGATTGACTACATACACCACGATGAATTTTTCTAGTTAAGCAGCTTCATGGGTACTCTTATCTAGCACTGGTTACATGCAGCAACACAGCCAGGATAAAGGGGTGACTTACATAAGCCAGGGACTGCTTGTCCTGGAGAATCAGGAACTTGTGATTCTGTTCTGGCCCAGTATACTCAAGGACAAGAGCAAAATGCTCAATGTATCTCAGGGAGAGACGGTCCTGTAAGGTCACCATCACATCCTGTAGAAGAAAAAGAGCCTTGAGAGGGGGCGTCTTTCTGACTCTAAGTTACTCAAAGTAATGAATATATGAGGAAAAACTGGGAATTAAAAAATAAATGAGAAAATATTGGAAATCAAGCACAATAGTCCTGTGGAAAAGGCTTCGGGGTGGCCCAGATATGAGTTCTGGGACCAGTGAAAGGCCTTATGCATGTTGTCCAGTGTCTTGGGCCCTGGGGAACATCAAAGGTTCAGGAGGTGAATGTATGTGTCCCCGCATTTCGTCTGGTCAGACGCCTGGTAAGTGACATTTCCCTCCTCCTACTGTCCTGTCACCTCATCCCTCTCTCCTTCTATTCTGTCTTTCCCTCTATTCGAGAATGCATGTCCTGAATGCTAGTGGCGTTCAAGCACCGTGTTGGTTTTCCTCTCCCCTCTCTTAAGTCAGAATTTTCATTTGGGTTTGTCTGTCAACTCTTAGGAATGAGCAAAAGCCAAAGCCACATTTCGGTGATTAAAAAGTATACTATTTCCGGATTCATAATCTAAATCAAATGGCTTGAGCTACTGGCAAAATGTTCATTTTTGGCCATAGCTAGCTTTTATAGACGATCAATTTAGCAACTTGAAAAATGTGTCCACAAAGAGGAACAATGCCACGTGTCTGGAGTACAGTCATAGATCTGACTACTTTTGAGCTCCGTCTGCTCTGCTGCCCTACTTTTAATACGAGGGCGTCTGAGAGCATATTGGTGGGGGCTGCCCAAATGTCAGCTTTGGGGCGTCTGCCATCTATTTGCTGTGGCTTCAGCATACACACTGCGGTGTGTACGTTTATAAAGTCAGCATGCCTTAACCCTCAAAACCTGGAGGGAAGCAGGCTGGAGAGTTCAGAACTCTCCAACGGACAGAACTGCCAAAGTATCCCCTCTATGTGAGATGCTCAGTCACTTGAGCAAAGGACCACAAAGTGCCAGGCATTTAAGAGGATTTCTTTTTTTTTTAAATATTTATTTATTTATTATGTATACAATATTCTGTCTGTGTGTATGTCTGCAGGCCAGAAGAGGGCACCAGACCTCATTACAGATGGCTGTAAGCCACCATGTGGTTGCTGGGAATTGAACTCAGGACCTTTGGAAGAGCAGGCAATGCTCTTAACCTCTGAGCCATCTCTCCAGCCCTTAAGAGGATTTCTTTGTGCTATTCACACAGTCACAGAGGCTTGAGCATCACTAGAACCCTGGTACAGATAGACGAGGGTTTCTTTGCGGTTAAGTGACATTGAGATTGTGGACAGCCAAGCCACTTGTTGTCAACTGGTGTTAAAGGTGTAACTGCCACTATGTGAGACTGTCACTTCATCCAGGTACCTCTTTGTCGCAAGTGGCTTGAAAGGCAATTAGGGTTCTAATAACTAGCCATGCACCTTTCCTGAGGTGCAGAGTGAGCCTGAGTGTCAAAGGTTGGCCCTGCCTGGATGCCACATCCGTAGTGGCAGTGAGAGGTAGGGAGTGCTCGAAACCTCTAAGAAGAAGAGAGGTTGGCCAGTGCTCTGGGCTATTGACAAATCTACAATGAGTATATTAACACCTGAAGAAATGCCAAGGAAGATTCTGGCATCTAGGTGGTCTAGTTCTGTCTCAATATTTCCAAGACACTCCATAGCCGAGACGGTGCCATAGCTTCCTAAGACACTTGGGTCTTAGGCTCCTTAGAGATACCTACCTAGGCCTAAGCTTTCCAAAGAAACTTTGGGTAGGACAATGATTTCAGGGACTATTCTGTTTCCTGGAGGACACTTAACATCTCTGACCTTGAGAGACTAAATGCCAGTAGCATGACATACCATGGGATGATCCCAAAATACTTTTAGATATTCCTCAAACCAATACACGAACAATCTGTAAAGTTTAGTAGAAAAATACTAGGAAGGCCATTCTGAACACCTTGTTCCTCTGAACAAGGTTTCTCCTTGTAGCACAGACTGGCCTTGAACCTGTATTTTCTGTATTTAGTCTCCAGAGTAATAGGTTTACAGGCTTGTGTCACCATGCCTGATGGATTCTTTATTTGTAAAGTTATCTTGGCTCTTGCATGGGAGCTGCAGGACAGCTGTGGGCAAGGTAATTTTCCCAGGCAGGTGTCGTGACTGCCCAACAATCTGGGAAGCACTGGTTGTATAAGAACATTCATCCCTGGGATGGTATTCTCCCAGCAAGAGTCCAGAAGAATCAGGGATAGATATTTCTGTCCCAGTGCAGAGTGAACCTCAGGGTAAAATTGCATCACCACCTCTACTCTTCAGGACTAAAAGAATCACTAGGACTTCTTGACGCCTGGCTGAACTGTTAAGAATCACAGTTCAGTAATTGCTCTTCCTGTGAAAAGAATAGCCAAAGGGCTATGGCTGGACTTCTCAAATCTTGCTTCAGTGCCTAAGATTTTGGTTGTTGTTTAAAAAGCAAGACAGGGCTAAGCTAATCTCCCAAGAGATCACATTTGTTTATTTTGGTGTGTAAACTTGCGTAAGTGTTATTGTATCAATATAGATCATGTTGGCTTTATAAATGATTTAATGATCTTCACATGGCTTAGCTCCCAAGAGTCCTGAAGGACCCAGTGTAGTATGAACACAAAGTAGTTGACAAGCAGATGTGCATTCATGTGCACGTGTGTGCATGCACACACACACACATTTTTTTACACTATTTAGCACACAGCTGGGCATGCAATTTTCTACTGCCGGCCTCAGCTGAGGGTTACATTTTTGCAGCCTCACACTTCAGAGCACAGATCAAAGGTAATCTTGTCCCAGCAGTCAGTGAAGCCACTGTGTGCAACCTCAAAGGGACACAAACAGCTACTCTAGGTGAGGGGTCTCCCTATGTACCTTAACAGTGGTCCGGCCATCAAATGTGAATGACTTGATCTGCCCATTTTCTAGAAAAACCTTCAGGACATTGGGGATGAGGAGGAGAGCTTCCTTCTTCATCATTTTCTGTGGACACACAGGAAAGGGAGGAAAGCGGGGGTTTGTGGAAAGGAAGGGAAAGAAGGTGAGAGAGGTAGGGAGCCAAAGGGGTGTGAGAACAAAGAGAGAGGAAAGACAAGGTCAATAATAATGCTACGTGCAGATCAGAACAAAATCCCCAAGAAGACATTGAGTCATATCCAAAGTCCGCTTCTCATTTTCTATCATGGTGTATTTGCATTCTGCTGCAGTCTGAAGCTCAGTAGCATCACAGAGCACTGGATCAGTAGAGATCGTTACACACAGCATGAATGGCTCATGAAGAGTCTGCTCTGGGACGACATTACACAGCCCAGTTTATCTCCAGATGCTTCTTTTCCCACTAGGCCCTTCCCAAGCCCATCTTTATCCTGCCACTCTCTGGTGCTTGGGATGGTGCACAGAGCCTTGCCCATGCTAAGCGAGTACTCTGAGCCACTTTGCTATCTCCTTAGGCTGCCCTCTTTCTTTTTCTTTGACTTTTAGAGATGGGTGCCACCATGCCTAGTTCTTCAGGTCCTTTTTGACCTGGATCCTGTCTACCCCTCTGGATTCATGTCTTATTATTGCTAGAAGCCTTACTATGTCTCTAACAATTCATCATTCCTTGCCTTCTTCCTTTCAGGGCTCTCAGTGGCTCTCTCCCTGTGACACTAAGTGTCCATAGCACACATACAAAAATAATTCGGAAAACCAAAACCACACTCAAATATTCCCCCAAACACTTCGAAAGGGGGTTTCATTGATCCTGATTTAGAACTACTGGCAGAGCCCATTTCTGAACACCTGATAATTCCTTAGTAGAAGCTTGCTGGGCATAGGGCTTCCTTTATAAATGATGAATGTAAATTTCCCAATGAACAGAAATTCAATTCAATAATGGTCATTCTCCCTAGCTTCCTCTTTCTCTCCCTGGCAAACTCCTGTTCAACCTTCAAATTCAAGCTCAAATAAGTATTTTGTAAAGCCTTGGTCCAATATCATGGGATCTAATCTTCCCATGTTTTCCTATAGCAACTTACTTCTTTCTCAGTGACACACACACATATGTACACACACACACACACACACACACACTCACACACAGCTCTTTTGTGACAAGGTCTTCCTATGTTGTCTAGACTGGTCTCAAGCTCACAGCTCTCCTTTTTTCTAACTCCAAAGTGCTAAAATTACAGGTATGAGATACCATGCATGATAATCATTTATTTGTTTTGAGACAGGGTCTTGTTATACAGCCCAGACTAACTGGCTATGTAGCCTAGGCTGGTTCCTTTTTTTTTAACCTCTGAGTACTAGTACTACAGACACACATCATCATTTAAAGAACACTTGTCATTTACAATCAAACAATAAACTCAGAGCACAGAGACCACATCTAGTCATCTTTGTGGTGCCAACAACGAATAGCATGCCTGGCAAATAGTTGGTGTTGGAGAAGTGACTGCTAAATGAATGAATGATGGGTCCTTGCTATGTGCTTACTTGAATGATTAGATTCACCAGGAGGATGCACACAGCATGGACCAGCAGCATCCATTCTACGGGTACTTGTAGTGTATAGATGGCCAGGTTCTTTAACTAAATGATAGCCACAGAGCCTCCATTGCACACTCAGCTGATACTGAGCACCCAGGGAGCTATAGCAAAAGTAGAGGTCCCGAGATGGTAAAGCGATTGAGAGGTACAGGCTGGTAGATTGCTATGAGTTGGAGATCAGCCTGGTCTACATAGGGAATTCCAGGACAACCCAGGCTATACAGTGAGACTCTGTTTCAAAGAGAGGAGAGAGAGAGAGAGAGAGAGGTCTAACTTGCATTCTTCCTGTCATCCCCTGACGTGTCTGGATGTTATGAACCTCAAACAAACTAGCTAGTATAAGGCAGGTGAAGCTTCTATATAAGGCTAATTGGGTTCTGAGTTTTGAATGAGATAGTTGGTATGGATTATCAGAGAAGCCTGGGTACAACAGTTCAGATCCAGCCGCTGTTGTGGACAAAGTATCAAATAAGCAAGGCCTCCTGAGCTTGGGTGTAGCTGACAGTGATGGGGAGCCAGGAGGCAAGTTTGGAGGGGGTCAAACCAAGGAGGAAAGCCATGGGTATCAATTTGGAAACGTGTGATGATGATGTCCAGGCCTCTCTGATTCCGAAAGGGCCCATTCCTGCTAGGCCCAGAGGCCCGGCTCCCCAGGCTGATGACACTCAGTGGTGGCGAGTTTTATTTAGCACACTGGGTTGGACTTAGATAATTACTTAATTGATTTTACTTAAAAATAGAGTTGGCAAGGAACGCCCACAGGATTTATTTTTGTTCTGGCTGCTTAATAAAGCCTTGCAACACAAGGGGAAGGGGATGATGGGGCAGCTTGGAGTCACCTGGGCCTGGACTCCCCAGGTCTCAACAGACAACTATGGTGCACACAGACAGCAACCATGGGGGCTGGAAGACAGATGTGTTTTCTCTCCTGGACAGAGTCTCAAGCCAAGCTTGGTGCCTGTCTGAGAGGGAAGTAAACTCTGGATAAGTTCTAGCTGCCCTGTTGTGGGCGGAGGTATTAGGACGGTTGAACTAGCCGTGGCTCTTCATTCTGCCTGTGGCCTAGCTGCGAGGCATGGAAGTTGGAGAATGGAAGGAAGAAAGGGAGAGAAGAGGCAGAGGAGAGCAGGGGTCCTTCACTGACTGTCCGGCCTTCACTGGAGTTTTGAGGTGGGACAGGCTGTATCTGTCCATATTTGCAAACTCAATGCTTATGCCCTCAGAATTGTCAACAGTTCAGGACACCAATGTCTCATCAGTGACTTGGACCTTGCAGTCTGTTTCACTCTGACCTACAGGGATCCATCCTGTTCCCTCTCCATGCCAATCATCAATCCTCACATTCTCTTTAGCCATTTCTCTTGGGATTAACATGGATCCTGAGTGTTAACCAGACCGTCGTCTGGTTGTCCAAGTCTTCCTCACACAGGAATACAGGACGTTGTGGGCTGGGTTTGCAGAAGAGAGGTTGGGGGGAAGAAAAAATGGATGATACTTATGCCCCCACATCTTTCTTCCGGCTGGGGCTACCTCTGAGAACTACACAAACGCCCAGCATCCTGCTCATTTTTCTGCTCATTCTGGGACTGCTGTTATGTCTCTCAACAACTGCAACTGTGTCTTAGTGCATACATGATCAGGCTTCCGGACAGCCCATCTCACCACTGCCTACAAAAGCACTCCAGTGCTTGTTAGCTGCAACTGTCTCTCCTCCCTCCGGGACATCACCAACTTCTACAGATTTCTGGGGGACTCTGTACCTGCTGTACACACTGCCTTCTGCTCTCTGCCTACCTTTTATTTTTATGCACGTCTGGGGTGGATGGCTCACTGCATGCACACCCCACAAAAAGACAAGAAACCCGTGGGCTGGCCATGAATCCCTAGATTGGCAGCTGCATGCCATGGGTTGGCCCACCTTAGCTGCTATTTGGGATGATAGCACACAATATGAGAATATCTATAGTCTCAGTCTGTACCTCTTGGGCCCACCCCACCCCCCAGAAGGTAGCCATTGGCAGGGAGCAGGTATTCCTTTTGGATCCCTTCTGGTGCCTAGGAAAACTTTAGCGACTTAAGGAGAGTCTGTCATTTCTGGTAGGCAGCTACCCATCAGCACAGTCATCTCCAGTCAAGATGTGGAATTGCAGGGCCACTTAAATCTGAAGAGAGTTCAATTTCACCTGCCACTTGTTCTCTGGGTCTTCACAAAACCATCACTTCCTCCCTGCTTCTATCAAGCAGCCAAAAGATGTTTATGGAACACTTGCCCTGAGTGTACGCTCTTGTGCTCTGGACGGAAATTTCTCTAAGCACCATGAAGATCCAGAGTGAATCAATATGTTGTTTTCCCTCCCTCCCTATCCTCTCTGGATGCTACACACTCCTCTCTCTTCAGTACCTGCTCGCTCAGAGCACAGCGATCCTTCTGCTCCAACCCCTGGGAACCCACTGCCAGAAGGCCTGATTGAGACCTCAATAGCCAGGTTGATTCTGGCCAAGGAGAGAGGAAGGAAGCCAAGGCTGTACTTACTGCATCTGTTTCTCCAACTGCCACCTGCTCAGAAAATCGGACCTTTGCAGGATTGGACCTCAGCTTGGCCTTCTTTGCAGCACTGATGAAGGCAGATTTGGGAGACTGGAAAAAGAACAAAAGACCGGTGAGGTCTTCATTCCTTTGTAATGTTAGAGTTAAGATGTCTCGGTGCAACCAAGTGTGGTCGTACATACCCGCTATCCCAAGAACTCAGGCAGCTGAGCATGCAGACCGTGAGCTTGAGACCAACCTGGACTACCATTGTGACACACTGTCTCAAAAATAAACTGTCCAAGTACAGAGCTATTTTGCCATACCGATCCATGAGTCAATAGCTAAGTATTGATTACCTATTAAGTGGAAGGTAATGTGCTATGAGGCAATGTGCTAATTGTCTCCCTGAATGATTGGTGTGTTGGATAAAAGCTGGGCATGAATTGAATTTGGATAAACTGAATCCCATTATGAATGCTCTAAGCCTAAGGAGGTTTGCAAAAAAAAAAAAACCCTCCAGTAATCATATACAGTGAATTTTTACATATTTGGTTTTCTTAATATGAGATTGACTTTAAATGGTAGACTTTATTGTGTGTGAATACACACTTCCCAGAGGATTTACAGAAACAATCTTATTCATCTCACAGATACGCTCCTAGAAAGGAAACTTTTCACAAACAGTTTTGAGATCTGCGAGAGAAGAAACCCAGCCCTCCGAAATGACTCATCCATACTTTCTGAACTCTTCGGGAAGAGAGATAGGAGTGCTTTAGCTCAGTGCCCCTGGCTTCCTGCTTCTCAATGCTGTATCACTTTGTTTACACAGTTCTACAGAAATGCCCAAAGAACCAGCCAGGCTCTCTTATTCTTGAAAACTTTCCCAAAATTTCAGCAGGAAGCATGATTAACACACACTGTAAAGCACAGTCAGCCCTTGTTACCCACAGCTTTGCATCCTTGCATCTCAGCCAGGCACTGATTAAAAATACATGAAACAACAACAATACCAAACCCTCTGTACTGAGCACGTACGGACATTTTTTCTTGCCTTCATTTCCCAAACAACCCAGTGTAACAACTATTTACATAGTATTTACAATGTATTCAGAATCTAGAGATGATTTGAAGTATATTAGATGATATGGGTAGGTTCCAAAAAGGCTTGTGCTTCCATGGATTTAGGTATCTATGGGGATGTCCTGAACCCAATCCCCTGCAAAGACTGAAGGAAGTGTTCTTCAGATTCTAGTTTTCGGCGGAGTTTCAGGCAGCCTAGCAACCAGGAAATACAAGAATCACACTGAAGGGCATTCTTTAGGGGTATTTACTTCTTTATTTATTTGATTAATTTAGGGGCATTATCATTTGCTTGGCAATGTTCTAGGTGATGGGGGATACAGGAGTAAGTATGACTGACCAAATTCCATGGCCTGATGGTCTTTATGGTGCGACTATTCTATCAGGAACAGAGGCAATTACATGTTTTTTTTTTGATAGGCTATCACTATATATTCCAGGCTGGCTTTGAACTTGTGATACTCTTGTCTTCACGTCCTAAGTGCTAGGACTGCAAATGTGTAGCACTATGCCTAGCTAATAAATATCTTTTATGTAGAACATAACTGCTGTAGTTCTCCTTTCTGCAATTTTATGTTTTTTTTCTTTTGATACAGGGTATCATGTAACCCAGACAGGCCTTGGACTCATTATGGAGCCAAGGATGACCTAACCCCACTATCCGAGTTCTGGAATTGTAGGCATGTGCCATTATGCCCAGCTTCCAGTTTCACTGTAGTTTCAGTGACTGATTATTACCTTCAGTTCAAAAGTATAACATGGAAAATTCCAGAAGCAAACAATTAACACATTTTAAATAAAATGTATTACAGTACATTGTTATAATTGTTCTCTCTCTTTCTCCCCTCTCCCATTTTTTTGAGACAGTCTCTTTGGTAGCCCTGGCTGTCCTGGAACTCATTCTGTAGAACAGGTTGTCCTTGAACTCACAGAGATCCACCTGCCTCTGCCTCCCGAGTGCTAGGATTAAAGGTATACGCCATACTTGTCTCTTAATTGCTTTATTTCATAATGTTATTGTTGTTAATCTTTTACTATGCCTAATTTATAAATCAAATCTTATTCTCTCTATATGGAAAGGATATATGGTTCTGTACTGTGCATGTTATAGACACACACTTGGGGCCTAGGAATATCCTTGCAGATGAGGAGGTACTACTGTAAGAAAAAATAAAGCAGGGCATAGAGGACCACACAAGCGAATGGCAAGGATGGCTACAGCGGGCTTGTTATTTCAGCAGTTTTGAGACCTGAAATTGCTTTATTCTTAACTTTGCACTAGATCTAAAATAATGAATGTTCTCTACATTGTACTCTGAACAGCATCGCCTGTAGTAATAAGGAGCGGCGGGGCTGCCTTCCCAGCACCCCGCTGCCCGCACCCTGGCCGCCTGGCTAGCTTATGCCCCGAAATAATTACACGGACACTGTATTCTTTTAATCACTGCTTGGCCCATTCTCTTCTA
>NW_004949115.1:2334935-2339287 GCF_000317375.1 Microtus ochrogaster
AGAGAGCAGAGCTCTTGCCTCTGCCCGCAAGAGTGGAGAGCTGTCGAGTCTCTCTGAGGCGTCTGCCCCCTCGAGGAGAGCTGTCGAGTCTCTGACCTCACTTCCTCTTCTGCCCAGCATTCTGCTCCTCCCACCTATGTTCTAACCTATCAGGGCAAGCAGCTACTTTATTTAATCAACCAATGACCTTCCTCCATCAATCGCCCCATACTCTCTCCCCCCTCTTGCTCCCAGCTCTTAGTAACCACTGTTCTACTCTGCTTCTGTAGTTCTCCTATTTTTGGATTTCAGATATCAATGAGATCATCAGGTCTTTGTCTTTCTGTGCCTGGCTTATTTCATGGAACACAATGTCCTCCATGTTCATCCATGTAAGAAATAACAAAATTCTCTTTTGATTCTCCTTGCAATGCTGAAAGACTGAACCCAGGGCCTTCAGACAGTTTCCTTTCTTTAAATCAGAATAATATTCTGTCATATAGATGTACCACATTTTTTTTGCCTATTCTGTCTGTGGACACTTAGATTGATCCCATATCTTGAAGATTGTGAACAGTTCTATAGGGAACATGGGTATGAGTAGCTCCTCAAGACATTGCTTTTTATTCCTTTGGGGACACATGTATTGGATACAAACACACATGTACACATACACAAACACTTTCAAGGGGAGGGGAAGCATTTTACATATTCTGGTTAGGGAAGACATTATCTGGGAAGGTGACATGTATCAGAGACCTAAGGGAAACAAGGCAGAGATTGCGATGAGGCTATTCGGGGAGAGAGAGGCTTCTGAGGCAGGCATAGGATTGAGGTGGATAGGAATACAGTGCTAGAATGGGGACCAGCAGGAGTGTGCCCCAAGAGGCAGCTGAAAGCTGAGTCATGCAGGGCCTTGTAAGTCATGGTGGGAACTCTGGATTTCATTCCACCAGTGAGTTTGAAGAAAATGGGGTGTGATGTATGTGTATGCGTCTGGCTGCTGTGAGGAAAATGGAGTGCAGGAGGCTAATGGGAAGACCAGTTATGTGTGGTTAAATGCAGTTATTTGTGATTGCAGAGAGAGACTTAAAATGTAATGCTGGCATGGGCTAGGATGATGGGAATGAAATGATCAAAGTGGGTACATATTGGACGCATTTTGAAGACTGAACCGAGATTACACATTGATGGGTTAGATATGGGGAGTGAGAAAGAGAGAAGTCCACAGGAAGAGCAGGGTTGTCATTTACTGAGATGAGGACTGAGGGCTATGTCAGGTTTGGGAGCACTTTAAATGACCTCTCCCATGGGCCTTGCCATAAAGCTTGTGAGTCCTTCAATCAGGAATTCCTTTGTATTAAACCCCAAAGCTCCATGGCGGCTGCACATTAAGGCAGTACATTAAGCTATTATATACCATTTACGCTATGGCTAGGATTCTCTTACTGGACCAGCTGCAGGAGGGCTGGGCCCTAAGAAAAAGACACATCAAAAACAAATTGTCCTCATCATGCCAGCTTTGGGCCTAGCTATGTTCGATGGGGTCAGCAATCACATTTCCCACAGAGCACCGATCATAAAAATTCACTTCTTCTACCAAGTCCAGCAGGAAATCCAGCACTGGGGCTTGGTTCTGGCCAAATGGAAGAAATGCTCAGAGGAGGTTTTAAAAGCCTCCAAAGTCCAGGCCCCACCCCAGGCCCTGTGTCAGGGCCTGAATATCAATATCAGTCAGTGTGTGTATGTGCACACATGTGTGCACACCAGGTCCAGAACATCAGTGTGTATGTGCGTGCATGTCAGCACCAGAACATCAGCATATGTGTGTGTGTGTGTGTGTGTGTGTGTGTGTGACATCAGTGTGTGTGTGCACCAGGACCAGAACATCAGTGTGTATGTGCGTGCATGTCAGGACCAACATCAGCATGTGTGTGCGTGTGTGTGTGTGTGTGTGTGTGTGTGACATCAGTGTGTGTGCGCACCAGGTCCAGAACATCAGTGTGTATGTGCGTGCATGTCAGGACCAGAACATCAGCATGTGTGTTTGCGTGTGTGTGCGCACCAGGTCCAGAACATCAGTGTGTATGTGCGTGCATGTCAGGACCAGAACATCAGCATGTGTGTGTGCATGCGTGTGTACGTGTGTGTGTTTTGAGACAGAGTCTCATGTCTAATATTTTTTTAAAAGCTTCTGATGGTTCCAAACTGCAGCCAAGGAATTTCAGAATTCTCATCCTGAGGCACAGGGATGAGGGGCAATTTGGTGGCAACAGAAAATATAAAATTGAGACTGGAGATGGATGCTGAAAGTGATTACAGTAGTGATTGTTCATGAGATCAATGCCTTTGTATATTGCACATCTGGGTGCTCAAATCCTGGGGGTGTGTGGGGAGGGTGCTTCAGGCCTAGACAGAAGCAAAGGGAATGGGCCTGCTAAATCTGTAACTTTCTCTGTTTGGACAACTCTGCTTGACTCAGTTTTCAGTCGCCTGTTTTTCACTAAGGAACAGCAAACATGAAGCTGGTGGGCTTGGTCATAGCTGTCCATCCACCCCCCTTCTCTAAAATCACTTGCAATCAGTTTACTTCATGGTACAGAGTGGAGCAAGGCATCTTTGGGACCAGAGTGGGTCACACGGTCCATCCTGTTTTATATGTGAAACAGAATCTCAGAAAAAGGAGGCTAGGGCTGCCTCAGTATATCCAAAGAGGCGGAACTCTATTTCCTGACTGTTCTCCCTGCAGCAGGCTGAAGTTGGAAGTCCACTCCTGACATTTCATTCACAGGCTCGCATTCTCCCTTTGTCCTATGCAATAGATTTGCAGGGGGACCATGTTATTTTATGTATATACACATATGGAGAGGCCAGCAGTTTTGCTGTTCCTACAAAACAATTCTAAATCACATCCAGTCCTAGGAACGTTTATACTAGCACAAGGAAAAGATTCAGGTATTTACAGGAGCAGACCCACAAAGGACACAGAGTTGCCAGAGTTTTCGGGGGTTATAATCATTTCTCTGTGTCTGTTTCAGAGCTATTTTCAGCTTGTTGATGCCTCATTCCTCATTGACCCTTGTCATCTTGGTCCCGAAGATTCCATCCTATTCTGAATCTTCAGTCTCAGTTGCTGATGGTGACTCACTCGTTGCCTGCTGCTCTCTGCTAGATGTCACAGAGTCACGTCTAGCCTGATGCTTGGATCCAGGTGAGGTCTGACTTCCAGGCGGATACAAAGTAGCTCTCAAAGGTCTTCCTGTCCCACCTCACCTGCTTAGCTGTGGGGCCTGAAGTTTACAATACTTTGACTTAAAACACCAAAAAGTGCAAGCCAATGCTTTAGGGCCCAGTGAATGATAGATATACCTGCATTAATAAATAAATTTTGATTGGAGCCAAGTCATGATCTTCACTTATGTATCATCTGTGGCTGCTTTGGGGTTAATGTGTTTATTTTACAAATACTAAAATATTTACTATATAGCTCTTTACAAACATATTCAGCCCCACTTGTGCAATAATAAGAACCACTGGACAATAGTTATTAAAATACAAAAACCTAGACCCATGCCCATACCACTTCGAAATCAGAATCCCTGAGAGAGGGGGTCCCAAGAATCTATACTGGTGAAGATGTCCTAACCCATTAAGCGTAGATTAATTGAGTACCTTAAAGATGAAACATCTGAGCTCTTCACTGACCCCATTTCTCCTCCCAGCATCTGGGAGTCTAATTTTGCAACAAGCACCCTTTCTGGCTAAGATGAATTTTGGCTTGAAACACGGGACTAGAATTGCTAAGTACCTCTGGGGCCACTGCAAGCCCCTCGAAGCAAATACGAAGCCAGAAGCTAGGTGGAATAAGGAATTGAAGAGAGGGCCTGCCTCTCCCTCCGGGCTGAATTCAGCAGCTGCTGATTCTCTGAGCAGTTTTTAATTTGGTGGCTCTATTAGTACAGATTTCAGGGTTGTGATCACTCATATTTTGGTCGAAGTCAAGTATATAGGGGCCAAATGTTACTATTTCATGACAAGATAGGGCTCCAGTTTTATAACTTTTTTTTGATGCATAGTAGTTATGCATATTTAGGAGTGCAGTGTGATATTTTGATGCATGTATACATGCACACTGATCAGATCAGAGTAACCAAAACCTCACTCTTGTCATTTCTTTATGGCAAAATCTTTCCAGTCGTCTACGGCGGTATTTGAAATATACAACCTTATTAACTACAGTCACTCTGTGCAATACTATGCCACAACTTATTGCTTCTATGTAGCTGCAGAATCCAAAAATGGTGCTGTCACAAGAGTAGAGACGAACATAGTGGACAATGAGGACTACTGAGAACTCAAGATCAATGGCAATG
>NW_004949115.1:2340647-2351807 GCF_000317375.1 Microtus ochrogaster
CTCTTTCCTGAATCTTTACTGGCTTCCTGATTGGCCTTTCTGCTGCCTCATTGTCTTTGACACCCGAGCCTACTTACAATCAATTCCCATGGCAACCACTGTGGACCTCTAGGATAAAGGAAGGCCATCCAGGTTAGGCCAGATGGGAATCAGGCTGCCTGCCTTTCAGCACTCAGGACTACCTAGTGATGGATGTATCCTCCCCTGACTTGCCAGCTTCCCTACATTTTACCCAGCCTCATTCCTCCTACCTCCAGTATCATCACTGGTGGTACTTGGTGATTTCGGTTAGCTCCCTGCACACAGTGGGCTTGTTTCCACTTTAGGCCCGCTTCACACCACCTCCTCCTCATTCCTACCTTTTGGAAACTCCAATATTCCTTTTGACAGGCTAAATACTGTCCTGTCATTAAAACCTAGCTCTAAGCCGGGCGGTGGTGGCGCACGTCTTTAATCCCAGCACTTGGGAGGCAGAGGCAGGCGGATCTCTGTGAGTTCTAGACCAGCCTGGTCTACAAGAGCTAGTTCCAGGACAGGCTCCAAAACCACAGAGAAACCCTGTCTCGAAAAACCAAAAAAAAAAAAAAAAAACCAACCAAACAAACAAACAAAAAAACCCTAGCTCTAGCAGAGTGTGGTGACACACACCTGTAATTCTAGTGCTTAGGAGGTAAAGCAGGAAGGAGAGCAGGAAGGTTGAGGCCAGCCTGTGCTACAAAACAAGACTAATCAGGAACAACAACAACAAATCTGAAAAAATAGAGCAAAGCAACAACAATAAAACCACTCCAATTCTTTGTTCTAGACTCTTCCTCAGGTCTGCAGTTCACTTTCCTGCATTTCCTTCAATATTTTGGTTAATCAGCTGCCATAGTTTATCTGCTCAATCAGGTTCTAAAAGATAGTATTTAACATCACGGTGTCTCTTCTAGCACCAAGTGCATGGTAGACTCAACATAAAAGAGATTGGTTTGACTGCTATAATTAATAATGAATTAGTTTATGAATCCAGAAAGTATGATTTGGATGCTCATCATCTGCCAAGAACCATACCTCAAAAACACAGGACTAGAATTGCTAAGTACCCCAAACTGCTCCGTGGAAAACTATTTCTATAGTCATTTTCATTATTTTGAGCTGTTTCTGGGAAGATGGCTCTAAGCAGAAGGAGTTCTGGCTCTTTGGGTTGTTCTTATTTGACCCTCCTTTGGAGGTAACTATCTCTATTTGCTTTATTAAGGCTATTCAAGGTTACAACCTAGTACTTTATTTAAAATTTAACATTTGTTGAGGGCATATCATGTGGTAAAGTCTACAGATATCATGATTAATAAACAGTGACGGGGAGATAGTTGGTCATCAAAAGATTAAAGAAAGTCTTAATGCATGGATATATATGCAGGATAGGTGGAGGCATGGTGACCTCTTCCCACAATGGTTTGCTGTAGTATAATTTATTCTGTTAAGAGGAAAATGTCAAATGAAAGAGACGAGAATTATTTGGGGGAGCCTTTTCAAAAGTCGAAGACCAAGACCCCATCCCCAGATCTTGTAATTCAATTAGTTATGGCTAAAACTTGAATGTAAATGGTTTTAAGAGCTTCTCTGATGGTTCTGAGGAATAGTCAGGGCCAGGAACCATTACCAGGTACCAAATGAAGGAGCAGACTTTAGACCATTCTCAGCCAGAGCAGGGAGGAGCCTTAGAGATTATCTGGTCCAGTGCTTCCTAACTCCCACTGATCATCACCAGAACCATCCATGGAATGCCTTTATAAATAGTGAGTTGTCTGCTCAATCCTAGACCTAACAGAGAGATATTTTCTGGAAGATTTAGTAATCAAACGTTAACATGGCAAGATTCCATTAAGAGATGGTAGTCTCCTTGTACCTCTAAAATGCTAAGTTTCTGCTTGATATGGGGGTATAATATTGAGTGTATACTGGGACCTTCAAGAAATGCTCACTATAGTCTGAGAGAGAAGACTGTCTTAGTTGAATATCGGTATATATTGAATTAGTTGAATATTGTTCTATACAGCTGTGAACACTGAATTAGTGTGTGGTAAACAGTTGCTGGGATATTCACATAGATTATAATCTTAAATCCTGAAAAGAACTCACCCTGTCAGACTTTATTTTCTTTATTTCAAGAGGAGAAGCTGAAAATCACGACTGTTAAGTGTCTTACTCGATGCCACCTCATTTATAGGTTCCAGACTCAGGACTCAAGCTCTACTAACTGGTCCTACAGGAGAAGCATTTCCCACACTGCATCACGACCTCCTAGCTTCATCCTTTAGGGATCTTCCTTTCACTCTCACTCTATTTGAATTTGTCTCTCTCTCCCACCTTGGGGTTTCACTCTGTAGCCCACACTGGCCTAGAACTATGTTGCTAAGGCTGACCTCAAACTCACAGTGATCATTCTGCCTCAGGCTCCCAGCACTTGGGATGCATGAACCATATCCCTGATCCTCTTAGTATCTCTTTATGAGGGCTGGCATAAGAAAGCACAATGCTCACTTCCTCACTTGACCTCAGTTGGGAACCATGTATCAGACAATCCACAATTTCATGTCCTGCACATGTTCACAAGTAACCAGGAAAGCACCAAGGATATTGACTTGGGAGGTCATAAATAAAATCCAAGACCTAGGCAATTTTGTGTACACAAAGCCTTCAAGAAGGATGGACTAGACATGCGTGTGTGCGAGGCTGCCTTTCAGTTGGAATGTACAAATTCGGCTATACTGGTAATTGACTATTTAGGTATTCTTTTGCACTGGTTGGTAAGTAGCTGCTTCCTTAAGTTTCCTGGGTGCCACTTGACTTCTTCTCTGAGAAAATTTTACAAATATAAAAGCAGATAAAGGGTTAACATCTGGTTCAACTAGGAGACTTCCAAGACTGGTTGGTTCCTAAAGGTTTTGACTACTACACCACTTCTATGCTCCTACCACGTGCCAACCTACTCCTATGCTCCCAGGATTTGGGGAGAACAAAGCCAAGAACTAGAATGTGGGCTACCCGAGGGCAGGAGCCGTGCCTGTTTTCTGCACAGCTCTTTTCCCAGTCTATGTAAGTGGCCAGAATAGCAGACATTTGAGTAATGTTCCATGGGTGAGTGAATGAGTTAGAAGCTCTCATCCTGGTTAGTCAGGCAATTCTGTTTGAAAGATAGACATAATCAAGCCAGATTTTAAAGGAAATGAACACTGTTAGAAGAGATGTCAGGTAACACAAGGAGAATACCGCAGAAGGGAAGTAAGAGCTAAGAGATGCACAAGGAGAAGGAAAGCAGCCTAGTCATCACAAAGGGGCCATGAGGTGGAGAAGCTGTGGCATCAGATGTGGGTGGAACGGGAGGAAGGTTAGGATGGAGATGGGGAGAACATTAGATTCTCATTCTGCATAGCACTTTAGTTGAGTTCGAGTCTAGGTTGTTTAGATGGCTGGAATCTGGGCTTCCTTCCTCCAACCAGTATTGATTAACATCTCTTTTGTGCCAGATGCTGTTCTAGGTGTTTGGGATAGAGCAGTAAGAAAACATAGTCTCCACCCTTTCTAATGAGGGACATAGGTAGCAAATGTATTAACCTAATGTTTCAAGGGAATGTAAGATGATAAAGCCACTTTGGAAGACCAATCTGGTAGTTATTTAAACTAAACACACACTTACTATATGACCCAGCAATCACGCTCTTGAGCATTTATCCCAGAGGAGTGAGTTCTTATGCGCACAAGAAACACAAATGTTTATAGCAGCTTTATTCATAATAGCCTCAAATTAGATGTAACCCAGAGGCCCTTCACTGGTGGATGATTAACTAAACTGGTGCGCTCACACCATGGGATACTATTCTACAATAAAGGCAACAAAATATTGCTGCACACAATTTGAATGAATCTCAAGGGCAATATGCTGAGTGAAACAAAGCTAAGTCCCAATGGTTCCATGTGATATTATGCCATATTGTTCCATTTTCGTGGTATTGTTGAACTAATACAGAAATGGAGACTAGATTAGTGTTTAATGGGGATTTCAGATGGAGTGGGAGGAGAAGGTGTGTCTATGTAAGGGCATCATTAGGAATCTTTCCGTTGTAGGGTTTGCCAGTGTTTTCACTGTATTGGTGGATGCATACCACTGATAAATTCACATGAAACCGTGGACATGTATAGGAGCAGAGCTGTAATCCTGAAAAAAAGTTATGTGTGTTTATTCTTTTTGGAGCAGGGTCTAGATATGTAGCTTATGGGTGATGCCTATTATTGACTGTTAACCTGACTACATCTGGAATGACCTAAAACCCCAGTGGCTGATTACACCTGTGAAGAATTTTTTAAAGTAAGACCCACCTTAAATCTGGGCCACGCCTTCTGCTGGCAGCCTGTATAAAGGACATGGGAGAAGGAAGCTTGTTTTCTTTGCCTGCTTGCTCTCACCTTGCTAGCAAGTCCATCCCTTCACTGGCATTGGAGCAGACACTGAAGACCAGCTGAGACATCTGGTCTTGTGGACTATAAGTTCTGTTCCTCTAGAGAACCCTGACTAATGCGTCATGCTGCTTTCCTGTCACACAAAATTTCTTTCCCCAACTTTTTTTGTTTGTTTTCAAGACAGGGTTTCTCTGTGTAACAGCCCTGACTGTCCTAGAACTAGCCCTTGTAGACCAAGCTGGCCTCGAACTCAGAGATCTGCCTGTCTCTGTCTCCCAAGTGCTGGGATTAAAAGCGTCTGCTAACACTGCCTGGTGCCTGAACTTTTGAAGTGCTGAGATTGCAGGAATGAGCCATTGATTTCCTAATTTGAGTATTATGTTCTATAGTTATCGAAGATGTAATCATTAGTAACAACAGGCTATATAATACATATGATCTTTCTATATTAATTTTGTAACTCTCTGTGACTACAATTAGTTCAAAAGAAAATGATTTAAAATACAGTATTTGTGCTGGACAGTGGTGGCATACACCTTTAATTCCAGCACTTGGAAGGCAGAGGCAGGTGGATCTCTGTTAGTCTGAGGCTGGTCTACAGACTGAATTCCAGAACAGTCAGGGATATACACAGAAAAACCCTGTCTCAAAAACCCAAACCAAAGCAAAAACATCAACAAAAAACTGTTTGTGACCAGCAGAAAGCAAAGTAAATGAGATTCCTTAAGATATTCTGCTCTACTTGTAGACTGGAGTGAGCCTAGCATAATCATCAGAGAGACTGCATCCAGCAACTGATGGGAGCAGATACAGAGACCCATAGCCAAACATTAGGCAGAGCTAGGGGAGTCCTGCAGAGGAAGGGGAGGAAGAATCAGAGGAACCTGAGGGGTCAGGGACACCACAAGAACCTGGTCTTCAGAATCAATTGTCTCAGACTCATCGGTGCTCTCAGAGATAAGGGAGCCTGTAGGGGACTGAGCTAGATTCTCTGCATATATGTTATGACTGAGTGTAGCTTGGTGTTTTGGTGGGACTCTTAACAGTGGGAGTGGGAAAGAGTCTCTGACTCTTTTTGCCTGCTCTTGAGACCCTTTTCCTCCTACTGGGTTGCCTTGTCTAGACTTAATATGAGGGGAGTTGCCTAGTCTTTTGTGGTTGTTGTTGTTGTTGTTTGAGACAAGGTTTCTCTGTAGCTTTGGAGCCTATCCTAGAACTAGCTCTAGAACTAGAACTAGACTAGAAGAGGCTGGCCTTGAACTCACAGAGATCAGCCTGCCTCTGCCTTCCAAATTCTGGGATTAAAGGCATGTGCTACCACCACCCAGCTAGTCTTATTGGAACTTGTTAGGCCTTTTTGGTTGATATCCCTCAAGGGGTGGGGTTTTCTTTTCTGAAGGGAAAAAGAGGAGGAGTGGATCTGGGGAGAAAGGAAGTATGTGTGTGTTGGGGAACTGGGAAGAGTGGAGGGAGGGGAAACTGTGGTTAGGGTGTAATATATAAGAGAAGAATAAAAAAGTCAACACAAAGAATAGTTTCTGAACTTTGAGGAAAAATTAAGCAGTATCCAGAGATAATGATGGGTAGATGCTATCTTAGAAAGGATAGTCAAGCAAAGCATCTGCGAGAAAGGTGACATTTGAAAAGTCCAGATCAACAGAGTAACTCACAATGTAGCTCTGGTCAGAGTAGCAAATTCTTTTTACTAGTGGGCTCAGGGAGAGTGGACAGAGACCCACGCTGGCCTTGAGCACATCATATAGCTGAGATTGCATTTCAACTGATCCTCCTCCCTTTGCCTTCTGAGCACTGGGATTATAGGTGTGGACTATCACGCCTGGCTCAGCATAGTAAATTCTAGCCTTACAAAATGCATGCTTTGAGGGTAGAACTAGTTGCTGTTTTCAAGACAGGGCACATAGGGCTTGACTGTCCATAGCTCACCAGGCAACTGCCCATTGAGCATTCAAGTGGGAAAAGACTATTCATAATACCCACCGAGGGCTAGGGTTTGTCTTTCAGAAGTAGACAAATGCACATACCTAAGGCCTGTTTGCCTGGTGCATTGTGCGTGTTGTAGTTAGTGTGTGAGTATTATATGTATGTGCTGAACATGTGTGTATATGCAAGTGCCTGTGTGTATATGTGTGTGTTCACATGTATGTGTAAGCCTGAAAAGAACTGGGCACCATAGAGCAAGGTAGTGGTTCCTGGATCACTCTGAACCATTCTTCTTGACTTTTGAGCCTAGGCTTGCACCAGTGCTCCATTTCCGGCTTTACATACAAACATGCCTCTCATTGAACAATCCTTCTCTCTGTCTGTGTCTGGTGTCTGTGAAATCCTGCCCTTTCTTAAGGTCCGACTTTGGTTGGGTCTCCTTCAATGGGGCGGGCTGTCAGTGCTACGGTGCAAGAAAGTTTTATGACACTATTTCCTTTCCGGACAGATGGGCTGGAGCTGGAATGAGGACTGGAGATTTTACACATGGAAGGCTTGCACCTGGGTCTGTGATTTAAGTTAAGATTGCTGTAAGGATATATGCTAGTGAGGGACACTGACAAAACCCAATGCCTAGGAGAGGGAAACAGGAGATTGCCCTTCTAATAGCAGTTGTGTTGATTATTAGGACAATGCATTTTTAGCAAACATTGTCCACCTTCAAACCTCAATTTACAGATCAAGGAACAGATTAGAAAAGGGGACTCCCTCAAGGCTACACAGCCAGCTACTGAATGTATTGGGAGATAATTGATGTTCTGATCCTATTGTATCTCACTGTGTAACTCTGGCTGCCTTGAAACTGGGCTAGGGCAACTTAGAAATCACAGAGATCCACCTTCCGCTGCCTTCCAAGTGCTTGGGTTAAAGGTGCGAGCCAGCCCACTGGTATAAGTTTATTTTCCCACTAATTAATTGTTTGTGTGGTCCTGGGAGTCAAACCCATGACACTGAGCATGCTAGACAAATAGTTTATTGTTATCATCCCCAGCCATTCCGGCAATTTTATCTGAAGTGCTTCAAATACAGTGCTAGGTCTCACACGTCAAAGGTCAGTTAGTCTTTATGTGGATAAATAAAAGCACCCACTACCTGGCAGAACGTCATGGGAGATGGTCACGTGCAGGTGGAGCATAGCAAAAACATGGTGGGAGACAGACTCTAGGCTGAGGCAGGCGGACAATTTAACTTGGTAAAGCAGAGGACATGTTACAGAGCACAGCACTGCAAATCTTTTCAAAATCTTCAGCCCTGGATATGGCAGTAGATAGCATGTTTAAATTCACTCCTAAATCTGGGCCTCTCTGGTCTGCTCTACGTTCTTATCCCTCTTCCCTCCTAGGTTTCTGATCCCTTTTCCATCCTCGGCTGCCACTTGCCAAGATGGAGTCATGTCTTCTTAGGCAGGAGGCAGGATGAAGGGCAGATGGCACACAGACACTCACCTGATGAGTGTGCAGAACTGTAAGAACGACGGATTCCTTAGCACTCCTACAGAGAAAAGAGGGAGCAGGAGAGCAGTATAGCATGCACTACGTATTCATCTCGTACAAGAAGCACCACCAGAATGTTCCCCTGGGTTGCATTCCAATATATGGATTAGGACAGAAGGTAATCTGAGGATTTGCATGGATGCCTCGCCGCCGATCATTTGTGAAAGCAGACACAAAACCGTCCATATTAGTTCACAGGGCACCCAGCAATGGTATTTGCGTTACCTCTGGGGTTGCCATTTTTCAGATTTTCTTTTCGTAGTCCTTCTCACATCCGCTGCAGAAATCACTAAGCCGTAGGTGTGATTTTATCTGTAGGCTAGAAAATTCTCAAGGAAAACTACAGGCCTGAATTATAGAACTCAAAGGGCACATAGCCGGAGAGTCCTGGGAACCATGTATGACGATTATTGGCAATTTGGTATTTAAGCAAGAAGAGAAACTCAAAGGAAAGACCCAAAGGAGGTCATTTGGTCATTGTGACTCATAGTCAGCAGATTTGTTTTAATTGAGGGACCAAAAAATGAGAGCCAAGGAGCAAGAGATGGAAGTCCAGACTCTCCAGATAGCAAATATTCAAAAGGATGAAGAATCCAAAACTCTTCAACTAGAATTATGCCAAGGATCAAAGAGGCTGTGGGGTATGAAAATTCTCTCACAGAAATACATAATCTTTTAAAATAGCCGAGTGAAACGGGAATAATTTTCCCTGAAGGAGTTTTTCCTCTCCTTGTTGGCCTTTTTCAGATGTTTACAGGGACAAAGGCATTCAAGGAGAGTCCTGCTGGCTCTGACACCACACACCTACAATTCTAGCACTTAGGTGACCGAGGTGGGAAGATAATGAGACCATGCTGGATTCCATAGCAGGACTTTGTCTCAAATACCACCACCGCTGCTACCACCTCCACCACCTCCTCCAGCAGCAGCAGCAACAACAATATCAAAGCTACCTTAATTTTGGTTATTCATTTTTGCCTAAGTCTCCTGCCTAAGGACTTTAAATGAACATTTCCCACATTTGTTGAGGCAAAGTCCATTGATCAATCAGCTCCAAGATCTTGGAAGTTACTAGAACAAAGAATTGTATTATAGGAAGAATCTTTGGGGGAGCAGTTTATCTTGACTAGGGAAGTCATCTATCTACCCCAGTCTGCCAGTTTTCTCCTATCCATTACGAAGAAAGCCAGTTTTTACAATGTCTTACAGGGGTCTCCACAATCTGGATTTATCTGTCACAACGTTCCCCACATTATCTAATCAGACTCTTGGGATGTCTCCCCTGTTCCTCCTTCAGGGCAGACACAGTGCTCTCTCTCTCTCTCTCTCTCTCTCTCTCTCTCTCTCTCTCTCTCTCTCTCTCTTGAATTTTCGAGACAGGGTTTCTCTGTAGCTTTTGGTTCCTGTCCTGGAACTAGCTCTTGTAGACTAGGCTGGCCTAGAACTCACAGAGATCCACCTGCCTCTGCCTCCCGAGTGCTGGATTAAAGGCGTGCGCCATCACTGCCAGGCCACAGTGCTCTCTTAAGGGCCTTAACACTAGCTCTTCTTTCTCCAGTGTATTTGCCTCCAAGTCTTCCTTCCCATGT
This sequence comes from Microtus ochrogaster, assembly GCF_000317375.1. Classification (NCBI taxonomy): domain Eukaryota; kingdom Metazoa; phylum Chordata; class Mammalia; order Rodentia; family Cricetidae; genus Microtus; species Microtus ochrogaster. The sequence continues at coordinate 2,350,174 of NW_004949115.1, forward strand.
CCCATTCTCAATAAAGTCAATACTCAGCATTGTGTTTAAAATTACATTTTTTTTTTTACCATTGGTCCCAGCAATTTGGCCTTCTTTACCCTATATATTTTCTATTCTTCAAAATTTTTTATTTACTTATTTATTGTGCATGCAGTTATTCACCCTGTCCACTGTTTGTGGTGTTTCTTTTTACTATACTGCAAATGCTAATAAGCCAAGACGTTTTGTGTCGTATTCACTGCTGTGTCTTCAATGGCTAAAGTAGTATCTGGGGCATAGCAGACAACAAAACATATTCATTGAATGAATGGATGGATGGATGGATGAGCCATTAGCACCTGAGTTATCAAAGGAGGAAGGTTTGTTTGGGCACCGAAGGAGCTCCAGAAACCCTCACCAAATGAGGAGGACTTCTGAGGGGGGACATAGCCTAACGAACTCCAGCATATACTGATGGGGTGAAAGGGAGCTCTCCCATACTGGTCTGCTAGTGGAGAGCAAAGGGCCCAGTGTGAAGAGTGGGACAATACAATAGACAGTTGAACTGAAGAAGAGACGAACAAAAGTCATCAGAGAGCAGAGACATTTGGAGGCAGTGAGCTGCAGGGGGAGTGTGGCAAAGAGCTACTCTGGACTTCGGGACAGAGCGTTCCAATACCGCTCAGGCAGCTGGAGAGTGTTGTGCTACACACAAAATGGAAAGTCTGCTTCTAAAAGCCAACGAGTGTTTCCGGGGACAGGCAGGCTTCTGGGAGGTCCAGAAAGATGAATAGAAGGAAGACACTCTGAACCAAGTACAGTAGAAGGAGACAGAAGCAAAGATGAAGGCAGATTATGCAAGGCAGAAAGAGCAAGTGAGTGAGTAAGCTTGAGAGACAGAGAGACAGAGAGATAGATGAGAGACAGGGAGTCCCCCAAACAGGTTAGCTCACTGACTTCAGCCTCCACTTCTATCCTGTGTTTCTTCTCAAGACAACTCTGCAAAGGTGTGAGAATGTGGTGTGGGAACAAGGAGTGCGTGTGTGCGCGTATGTGTGCGTGTGTGTGCGTTTGTGTTTTTGCTTGCACTGTGCTTATCTCAGAGTGTTCTTTTAATGGCATATTGGATTCTCATCAGTCACTTGGCCTGCCCCACTGGACTGTAACTCCAAAACTCCAAAGGGCTTGGATGCGGAGACAAGTTGGGGAGGGCAGAGCTGAGGCTGGAGCAGAAAGGCTCTTTTTTGTCGATTCATACGGCTGGCAGAGGATATGAGGCCCGTGATGACCCTTACTGACGGATGCCCACTAGCCCCGCCTAGAGCTGATCTGCCTGGGAAGGCTGCTCTCTAGGGCCTTGAATAGTGGTAGCTCTTTGCCACTGGTGGGTCACAGGTGGGGACATGGCTCAGCTCCTGTCAAGGCCCCAGAGGACCCTGTTACCTGATGAGTTCTATGAACCTCTCCCTGGGGGCTTCACTCATTAATAGCCACAATCTGGTCACCAGCCAGGAGCTTGTCCTCAGAGGGGCCTCCTGCAGTGGAGAGGAAAGAGGCATGAGGGCTCAGAGGTGCTGCCAGGGGAAGTGCAAGCCCGGGCAGAAGCCACATTGCCTGAGGGCAGCAAGCCAAGAGAGGGAGGGAGGGAGAGAGAGAGGGGGGGG
>NW_004949115.1:2351942-2407771 GCF_000317375.1 Microtus ochrogaster
TACCCATGGAGGGCAGAGGAATGAAGAGAGAGGACAGAGTAGAGAGCAGAGAGTAGAGCCCATTTAGCACAGCATGACACAGGAGCAAAAGGCCCTAGGCTCAGGTGCAGTTGTTAGGTGTCTGGTTGGCTTGATTCTAAAGAAGGACAGAGACTTCTGTCTCATTTGCGGGGTTTCCTTAGGCCACATGAACGACTTCCAGACTGCTGGAAATGGTACAAGTGGCAAGAGTAGGGGAAGGAATCTTCTCACTTGAATATTATTCATATTTATTCTGGAATTGTTTGGGCATTCATGTGCTTGGAGATAGGGGGATTTATTTTAAAACTTAAAGGGCTTCATTTTTTTTCCAACACTGAGAGGTGCTGTCCCCTACAAATGTATAAACAAAGTACAGGTCCCCCCCAACCCCAGGGTAGTAGGAAATCTGCTTGCTGCCTTCCCATCTCCAATGGTAAGGCCAAGAAATGATCTGTGGGAAAGGTACAAGTCTTGCTTAAGGCAAAAGATAGGGACAGAGAGCTGTCACAGACGGTAATGCTTCTGCTATCTAGGAAACTTCCTCCCTCCCTCCCTCCCTCCCTCCCTCCCTCCCTCCCTTTCTTCCTTCTCTGAGAAAAGCTTTTCAGAGACAGAGAAAGAAGTCAGATTCAGCATGACTCAAACCCTAAAGAAAAGCTAAATGGTATGTCCCACTCTCAAACTGGCCTTGGTTACTATTTGTGGCAATTTTGAAAAGGCCAGATCCCACCTTTTCTCTTCACAAAGAAGTGCACTGCTCATTTACTTCTCAAACATATACATAGCAAATATGTCACCAAAGGCACAGGCCTGTAATCCCAACTGCTGGGGAGGCTGAGACAGGAAGATCTGAAGTTCAACTGTGTTGGGGCTACTAAGTAAGTCCAAGGCTAGTCTGGGATAAAAAAGATAAAAAAGTGAAGTCAGTCAAGAGGTGAGATTTTATGGCCCAGCATACATGGGGTCCAATCCGAAGTCCAAAAATAGTCACCTAACCATATCTCAGTGGCTCTGGCACCTGGGTCTCGTGTGTGGAGGACACCTAAGCCAGCAAAGCCTGCAGGAGTCACTAATGGAACAGCAACGACATCGGCGAGGCCATGCCTCATAACAGCTCCGTGATTTCAGGAATTGTGGGTATGGGGTTGACAATCATTCTTGCAGCTCCGAAGAACTGCGCTCTAATCCTGTAGTTGTAATTTACTGTGTGACCTTGAGTGAGACGCCTAGTGGCTCCCAGTCACTTATCTGTTAACTAAGAAGATGACAGTACCTATACATCATAAGAATGTAGGGATGGTAAATGAGTTGATGAACATACAGTATTTAAAATAGCCGATTAAGTCAGGTAAAGTGGCCCACACCTGTAATCTTAGTACTTGGGAATTGAAGGCAGAAGGATTAGGAGTTCAAGGTCAGTCTTAACTACTTGGCGATTTAAAGGTCATTTTACATTGTGTAAGAATCTGTCTCAAAAAAAAAAAAACAGGACAAAACAAAGAATACAAAATAGCTGATCACTACCCGTGAGAGCTGAATAAATGATGGTTATTGGATCCTCCCAGGGATAATTCCTTCCCTTTGTGTCAAAACCAACTATTTTTGTCTAGGGATGTAAGGCAACATGTTGGTGGACTGCTTGCTTTGCTTATGCTCGGCCATAGGGCTCACTCCCCAGAACCATATAAACTGGACACGCTGGTGCATACCTATAATCCTAACACTCGAGAGACAGAGGGAAGACAATTACTTTAAGGCCAAAGCCAGCCTGGGCTACATAGCTGATATCAGGCTAGCCAGGGCCACACAAGACCCTGTTTCTAAAACAAACAAGTACAAAAGCCAACAAAATGAAAATAACAACCTCTTAGGTGGAGGCTACTTTCCTTATCCCCCTCCCTTCTCCCCCTCTCCATAGCTTGTAATGGAAGAGGCCCTTATAAAACTCAGCTTCCTTCCTGGGCCTCCGGCTTGTACACCTCACTGGTGATAATGATCTATCTTTTGCACAAATGGTTTGTGGGCCTTCGGAGCTATGACTGACCCTCTGTAGGATTCTTCATCTTTTCTTATGGCCTTATATGGGCTCAAATATCCTCTGCATCTAGTAGCTGCGTGAATCAGCCCATCTTTTACACGGTAGGGCCTTTCAGCCCCTAGCTGTTTTGTGACTCTATCATGGGACTTTTCTTTCTTTCTTTTTTTTTAAAAAATTTAATGTGCATCGATGTCCAGTCTCCTGGAACAGGGATTACAGACAGTTGTGAGCTACCATGTGGGTGCTGAGAATTGAATCTGGGTCCTCTGGAAGTGGACCTTAACCACTGAGCCATCGCTCCAGGCCCAGGAATTTTCTTTTCATCCCTTCACCTCCTTCTGCTTTAAGACAGGAATGAGATAGAGGAGGGTTTTGTCCAGTCTTCAAATTCTGTTTACTTTGAAGTTAAAGTCGGGGGCTCCTGGTGGTCTATTGTTAGACTAAGTTTCACTTATTCCCTCTTCCCAAGACAAATTTGGTTTCTGATCAGAAGACAGAACTCTTTTGCCAACTGTATGGCTGACTCAGGAACCTTAGGTTATCCACAGACTCCTGTATTGAATTTTGTTTACTTGTGCCCTCTAGTTGAAGAGAGCTTACAGAATTTTTTTTCCTTTTCCTTTGAGGATAGCGAAATTCATCAAATTTCTGCAAGACCAGTTTGTAATCTGCAAGACCAGTTTGTAATCTGCTGCTCCTTTTGACTGACTGAGCCACTGTTGTAAACAGGCCTAGCCAGTGAGGAATAAAGCCCTTTCCTGTCAATGCAAAGAGAATTCAAACACAACAGCACTTGGGTTCTATCTCACTGACAATGGCAGGGGTTCATACTTGGGGGCAGGGTGCTTCTATCCCATGCATTCTCTTTCAAGCCCACCTTGCCCCTCACCAACTCAGACAGGCTCTGAGCAAACGCTTTTTCAGCTGCTTCCTGGTTGAGTGGCCCTGCTGTGCCTCAGTTTCCTCATTTGTAAAACAGGAGTGGTTCCTCTTACCTTGCCGGCTTGGCTGTGAGAACTAGACAAAATGATTTCTTTTCCCCTTTGGTTTTTTTGAGACAGGGTTTCTCTGTGTAACAGTACTGGCTGTACTGGGTTCACTCTGTAGACCAGGCTGGCCTCAGACTCACTGAGATCCTCCCTCCTGTCTCTGCCTCACAAGTGCTGGGATTAAGGGCGTGCGCCACCACGGCCTGGCTGAGAACTAGACAAAATGAAAAAAAAAGGACATAGAAGATGCTTTGTCAATGGGAGCTTTGACTGCTGCCAGTCTGGCCTTGAGACAGTTGGCTCTCCCTTTCCTATCCCACCAGGGGTCTCAGTCCTAATTCTGGTCTCCACTAACTCATCCTTCGCATGACTTGTCTCCACAGCCTGGAGATCAAATTCTTTGAGTGTATGTGTGACAGGTAAGTATGGACACACGCATGCCATTGTGCATGTGCGGATGTCAGAGAAGAATTTGTGGCGTTGACTCTTTCCTTCCACATTTATGGACTCCAGGGATCAAACTTAGGTCATCAGGTTGGCACAGCAAGCGCTTTTCTTCGCTAAACTTGTCTGTCTCTCTGGCCCCCAATTCTTGAGGATAAGAGCTGTGTTTTGTGCTTCCTTGCGGCACTGCTGGGCTTAGAGTAGGCATTCTATAAATACTCGTTGAATTAAATTGAATGGTACTTTCGTATCCAAGGTATGATGTATCTCCTATGCATGCTTTCTGCAAAGGCAAGGTTTCTTCCCCCAAATCCTCTTAATTGCAGCCACCTCGATGGATTGGTATTAGTTGACAAATCTTTACCCACGCTTGGTAAATTACTTAGTAAGCCCATATACTTAGAAGCTCTGCTCTCTGGGAAGATACGTAGGTATTGGAGACAAAAGCCAAGGGTTGGGGACACCCTCTGAGGGGCACATACCTGGCCTCACAGATCGAACCACCACAGGCCTCTCACTGCCGGCTACGAAGCCAAAGCCATATATAGGGTCCCGGTGGATGGTCACTTGTCGTAGTGTCTCTGCTGGCAGCTGTACACATTCCATATCATTTGCACTTTCTTCCTGCATCACATGACTGGGGGATTGGAGCAAAACAAGATGCAAAGGGAACTAAGCCTCAACAGCAGTTGGGAGGAGCATCAGTTCTGGCTCTGGCTACGATAGCTGGGAGATGGCAGCTTAATTTCCTTCATGCTTTGGGAGCAGTAGAAGCGATGACGACCTTGCAGTTCATACTGGTAAGAGGGAGCTGGGTGGTGGAGGGGGAAAAGCTACTTGTCTTCAGGAGAAACTGGTGACATGGGAATTGCAAGTCACACTCCTTCTCTATGATGTTGGGACTCTACAAGAAGCCTACATGCAAATGCAGTGTTCTGAAGTCAACTGGTATCACCTATCTTAATTGGCTATTAACTCCCTCAAGGAAACGAAGCCCCCCAGGGAACAGGCCACGAAAGCAGGCGAATAAGTGGGAAAGGAAATGTGAAGTCATTCCGGAATGAGGCACAGCTTCACCAAGTCCTCGTGCAATTTTAAACTTTAATGTCTATTAGGTGATATATAAAAAGGAGCTATTTAGGTGGCATATATAAACAAGCGTGCTAATGTTTGGGACCATTACTTTACACAATTGTATATAATGCCAACTTATTTCACTTAATGGGACAGCTGGAAAATGGCTCCTGTGGCCAGAAGGGGAGCATCTTCTTGAGGTTGCTGACAGATCTGAAACTCAGTCAAGCCTGGGGAAGAGGAAACACTTCCCTCACACCTGGGGGGAGAGTCCACATCATTCTCTCAGCACCTACAACTTAAGCTCCTGAAGGCAAGCCATTCCCCAGAGCTGTATAAAGTTTCTACACCAAGGGCCAGGGTGAGGTATATTTTAGGCATTTGGATGAAGAGTCCTGTGTAGTGGGGGTGTCAGTTTGAAAGTGGAGTTTGTGGAGGCACTCGGTGCTCGGTACACCTGGGAGAGAATAAAGCAGGGAATGGTGGTCTAGAAGAAGGGCAAAGCAGGCAGAGATGAAAAAGAGAGAGGACCAGGGTCAAGGGACTCAGGTCTTAGCTACCTGATTTGACTCCCCCATACCCTCAGTCTTTCAGGTATGGTGGATGAGCCTAGTTTTCTTCCCTCACATATCTGTTCTCTAGAGCAAGAGTTCTAGCCAGCTCTCTTCAAGACAGATGACTAGTACAAGGTTTGTAAAGATGTGGGAGGCTTTGACTCCGAGAGCGAGGCATTTGTTGACTAGCTAAGAACTCCAAACTCTTCGGTGCCAGGTGGGTTCTAACAGCTAGCTTGTTTATCAGGAGCTGACTAACGAGAGCAGAGCTTTAGAATGTTTTGTTTGTGGGGGAGGTGAGGCTTGGAGTAATTATATGAAAGATAAATGAGAGTCCAGCAAGGCCCCCGCAGCTGTTTCCATCGCAGCAGACCAAGGCTGATAGGAATCAGCAGCATGTGCTCTAGCTGTACCCAGTGCGGCCTGGAGACCGTCTTCATCCCTCAGGGAGGTGGAAAGGGATGCTAGTACCGGGCAAGTCTCTAGACGGCAAACTTGGAGGTCTCTAGAAGGCAAATTTAGAAGTTGGCTCCCTCCCATCTTCCTACCCTAATAAGACAAAGGGACACTTTCTAACAGAAAGGCATGAAGCAGCTGGAAGGTGGCTTGGCTGTTGTCCTGAATAGGTATTTTTGGGGTACAGGATATCTTTGAGGGTGACCTGAGGTACTTCCCTGACTTCTGTTCAGAAGGAAGCCAGAAAGCATTGTCTTGCCTCAGCCTTGAGGTTGCTACTCAATTGAGCCTTTATTTCTGCTCCCTAGTCTCAAAGACAGTAAGAAGCCCCTACCTGGGACTCCATGAGCTGGTTGCTGATGTGGGCATCCACTGGGGCGGGGTGGATGCTTGAAAACCTATTGGGCTGCACAGCCCCTGGCATGGGGAGCAAAGAGACTGCAGGTATGCCATGGGAGTACCTGGCACTGTCCTGTACTCACCCTCCCATCCCAAGGACCAACAATCCAGATTTGCCCTCCCTTTTCATTTCGTGAAGCTGGGGACACTTCAGCCTCCAGTGGGTCTTGAGGTACCACCATTACTGATGAAAACAATTGCTCTTGGAGCCAGAGCAACCGACAAGTCGAAAACCTTTTGTGACATGTTTTCCTTTATTCTTCCGACTCACATCGGCCAATCAACGAGTATTCATGGAGTACCGACTCAGGCAGTCCAGAGCCCTGAGGACAACAGAAGCTCTAGGACATTGGCTTCAGAGAGCTACCAGTCCAGCTTGAAAGGAAAAGGCAAGGGTCCAATGCACACAGGAATTAGAGTGTGATTGAGACCAGTAGATGAACTTGACAACCAAGTCAACCTTGTATATTCAGAGGAAAGGGTGGAAAAGCTGGAGAAGGTGCTAGAGAGGGTGTGGGAATGGTTCTGGCGGGCTAGGAAAAGACACACTGTGGAGAGAGACGGGAACCCATGCTCTCTCTCACAGAAGACCCAGCTATTCTCCCCCATACAAGGCATGTCTCCAGGTGAAACGGAATCATGCTTTGTTCCTCACTAGAATTGTTCCTGAGCTGGCTAACTGTCCCTAGCTGGAACCTTCTCAATTCTACAAGTGTACAATGCCTCACGATGCCCAGGCCTTCCCACATATCTTGGGGCAGGGGAGAAACCTCTATTAACAGACCTAGGAGGCCACTTTCTTTTTTTTTAATTTATTTATTTAGGAGGCCACTTTCTAATCCAATGGAAGGTCTTCCTTCCCTCCTGAGGGCTGCAGCCCAGTCCCTCTGAAATTTGCTAAGCGTCTGTCCCGAGACTTAGGAGTGACACTGGAGGCAAGCAGTGATGGATGAGAGGAGTACAGCTGGCCAAGGGTCACATGACCGCCTTCCCAGGGAAACTAGGCAATTTGACTTTGAAAGCCATTTGACTTCTGGTCTCACCAAACAGGGTAACCCTGAGAAAATTACAAAGCAGCCAAAGCTCATGAGTCTCCCCCTCCCCCCCATTGCTTTCTTTCTGACATCTGCTATTTTCTTCTGTTGTTTGCCCCAAATATGCAACACCTTCATCCTGTGCCCTTTGATACACAATGTCTGTCAAGTATCTGCTCACCCTACACCAGGGTAGCCCTCTTCATTCAGTGATCCAAGAGAAAGTTCTAACCTTTTCTTTCTGCCTCATAGTAACAAGCCTTTAGGTCCATGTGCTTCTTTGCATACTGACACCTATTACCTCACATCCATTATCTCCTCACAGCTGCTTTCTGCCCTGCCAAAGAGGTGAGGTTACCGCTCCTCCCCCAGTCCTCAAGGTAGAAGGGACAGACACCCAGATAGACGGAGCACATCCTTGGTCCAGCTGGGGCCAAATCTCCTTGGCAAGTCCCTAAATTCCAGCACCATCAACTACATGCTCTTGAAGTCCTGGATCCCTGATTACCCAGAATCTCCAACCCTGTAAATAGTAACATGTCATGTTCTGGCCGGGCCTGGATGCTCGGCACACATGATAATTAACCCGTCTCTGATCCTGTTCCCTTTCTGTTGTTGGGAGAATGAAACGAGATCATGGCTACAGAAGAAAAGCACTTAGAAGGTTAAGTATAGCATACGATTGTAGAGGAGACAATATTATGGGTATTCAAGGTGGCCAGAGGAAGAGAGAAAAAAGGGAGCCAAAAATGAACCTTCACCCAAAGCCATTGCAGCTTTGGGGCCTTCCCATACTCTTTCTTTTAAAGAGACAGCTCTGCAATCAATGTACTCTGCTCCTTTGTTCGCGGGGCAGCCCATTTCCTGGCCCAAACTATCAGACAATCTGACTCCATTTGAATGCTTTGATTGCTTTGTGAACCAACTTGACCTCCATCACTGGTCAAAGAGAAACCAGGAGCTGGAGTTCACACTAACAACTGTTGCTAGGCAGGATGAGGCAAAAGACAGATGAACTGACAGGGCAATGAAATGCGTCTGCGCTAATGCTCTATTTCTCTGTGCTTGGGGGCAGGAGGACTAAAATGTTACAGTTACATTTCCAGGCATTGGCTTTTAGTTCTCCGTCCCTCTTGGCCATTGGCTTTTTTCTTTACATTTGGTTGGCTCCTTGGGGAGTCTTGTCATTCTCCTTGAAACTGGCAGGATTTGGAGCCATGTGGCGCCAATTAGCCCTCTGATTCCAGTAACTGGAGCCTGACTCTCCTGGAAACTCCAAAGATTCAGCACAGCAGGCAAGCAGCTGGGTACCTATGAGATGCCACGGGCTCCAGGTGGCAAAAACGGGAGTCCCATCTCCAGAGCTCTGCAAGAGCAGCTCCTCTGGGTGGAAAGCTCTTTCCCTTGGAAAGGTGCTTTCACCCCTCATTTCAGCTAGCTGCGTCTTCCTGTGGAGCGCTGCTCAAATTTTAATGTGCACATGGCTCGTGGGGGGGGGTATTACCAAATTATTCCGAGGCAGCCAGTCTGTAGTCAGTTCTGACAGTCTGACCTATTCCAGGGTGATGCCACTGCTGACTATAATTTGGGATGCAAGGCTGTTATCCTTAGATAATGGGAGACCCACAGGCAGATGGGAAGCACTGAAATGCTTTTACTCTGGTTTTTTTCACCATTGAAGGTCCCAGATAAAATGTAACTGCTGCCAGGGGTAGTGGCATGCATGTGTAATCACAGGAGTTGGGACAAAGAGACAGTAAAATCAAGAGTTCAAGGTCATTCTCAGCTACAGAGGCCAGCCCCATCTGCATGAGACCTTGTTTTGAAAATACAAAAAACCAAATCAGTAAAAAACCCATTATCATCTATCATGGACACATTAATTTTTGTAAACAAGGCTCTGGATGGCTGAATCAGATATATCTGAGGGATAAATACGGAGAGCTCAAAACATTTATGAAATGAGACAGGCAAGGTCACTTTGGGGCAAGGAGAGGAAAGATATGGATCGATTTGGTTCTACTGAAGAATGTGGTCATCCCAAGGACTAGAGACATCTGGGAGTCAGGTAGTTAGATACAGGAAAGTAACAGAGCTAGGAGTTTATTGAGGACTTACCATGTTCCAGGATCTATTGACATATTACCCTCCTCCATCTTTATGGCAACCTCCTGAACTTGACTATTTGACAGATGAGGAAACCGATTTGACAAAAGAGATCATATAAACTGCTAAGGAATATCCACTTAGAAGCCATGCGGAACTCAACATGAACCCAGGTCTGCCAATTAGTCTACGATTTTTGTCAAGAACCTATGAGCCTAACAGATTATCAAAATGTTATGAGGTCACCTCGGTGGACTGTTCCTTCCCAAGTGAAGGGAGGGCTGTTTCAGTGCTGTCGTTAAGAGTAGCCATCTTGGAAGCCACTACTCCAGTAAGCAACATCAGGGATGCTAGGCACAGAACTGACCTCCTCTTATTAGTGGAGGATACATTCTAAGATCAAGGTTTTTCTCACCCCAAAGTTACCTTAAATCAAAGATAATATCAAACTCTTTATATATTGTGGTTATTTTTCTGTATGTACATCACTATGAACAAGTTTAATTTAATGAGTGAGGCACAGTAAAAAAATAACAATGATAAAAGAGAAGATGGGTTTATTGGTACACATCAGTAATCCCAGTACTACAGAGGTTAAAGCTACAGGATCAGGAGTTCGTGGCCAGTCTAGCTACATAACGAGTTTCAGGTCCATCTGGGGTATACAGTAAGAGTCCTGACTAAAAGGAAAGGAGAGAGAGAGAGAGAGAGAGAGAGAGAGAGAGAGAGAGAGAGAGAGGAAGGAAGGAAGAAGGAAGGAAAGAAATGAGACGTCCTTCCTATAACAATGTACTTGTGATGGTTTGAACGAGAATGGCCCCACAGGCTCATAGATTTGAATGCTTGCTCTCTTGTTGGTGAAACTGTTAGGAGTTGTGGCCTTGTTGAAGGAGGTTTGTCACCGGGGGTAGGCTCTGAGGGTTCAAAAGCCCCTGCCAGACCCAGTTTCTCTCTCTGCCTCCAACTTGAGGATCAGGATGCAAGTTCTTAGCTACTGCTCCAGTACCATGCCTAACTGCCTGCTGCCCTCCTCCCTGCCATGGTGGTCATGGGCTCACCCTCTGAAACAGTAAGCAAGCTCCCAACTAAATGCATTCTTTTAGAAGTTGCCTTACTATGGTGTCTCTTCACAGCAACAGAACAGTAACTAAGACAGTACTATAATAAAAATATCTTGAAGGTATGAATTGTTTACTCTTGGGATCTTTCACTTGGCGTTGTTGGGCTCTTGTTGAATGAAGGCAACTAAAATTGCAGAAAGTGCAGCCATTGGCTGAGAGGGGGTTACTGAAATGGCCTGTCCATGATCTAATACCACACTTTGTCCCTTCCTTTGTGGCCTCTGGAGCTCCTAGTTAACAGCACGCTCTCCTGTACCCTCAATTTTTAATCCTGAAACTGCCATCTCCTTTCCAAACTGAGACTTGAGGCTAGCTCTTTCCAATCTGTCCTTCTGTTGCTGTGTCAGTGGGTAGGGGATAAAAGAAAGCAAAACCCACTCCCTTCCCTTGATGGCTGGATGTTTTAAGTGTTTTTGGTTGCCTTGGATGGTTCCCCTCTCCTCATTTTGGATCAGTCATCTTAGCCAAAGAAAGGTGAAATGGCAGGCCTATGACTCCAGGCAAACATACTTAGGACTGGTCAGCTGGGAGGGGAGCTCGGCCGGCAGGAGAAAAAGTCTACCAGGCATTTATCTCGGGTCAGGAGGGTGAGGAACAGCTCAGACGTTTTCTGGCTTTCTTCTGGATCTGCGGTGCCTTCTCACATCTGTCTGCTTGTCAGAGATCTGTCCAGCTCCTAGCCCCTCATTTTGAAGTGGAAGCTGCTTATTTTTGAAAATTGTTTTTGTTTCTCTCTCTCTGGGATCTCAGCTGTTCAGGACCTGCAGGGGAGGGGCTCTCTCTAGGCCATTAGCTCTTTCTTCTGAAATGCCCCCTCCTTTCGAGGAACCTGCTTCTTACCAGCCATCCTCCCTTCCTGGTATTACCTGTAAACTTTCTAGCGGGCCCCAAGGTCACTGAGGACTTTCGTTCCTAATCATATGTGATTCCCCCCTCCATGCTTTTTAAAAAGAAGTCTTGGTAGAATATACATAACATAAAATGTACAGCTTCAGCCATTTCCACTTGTACAATTAGTCCTGTGACATTAAAATCACTCGCATTGTTTCGCAACTCTCACAACCATCCATTTCCAGAAAGCTTTCCTCTTCACAAATGGAAACTTACGTGGTCGGCATATTTCAGAGAGAAGAATGTCTTCAGGATTCAGCCATATTGTAGCCTGTGTCGGCACCTCCTTCCTCTTAAGATTCAATCATATTCTATGTATGCGCCACATTTTATTCATCTGTTGATGGACACTGATTGTTCTCAACATTTGCTTACTTCGAATAATGCTGCTATGAATACAGATGTAGAAATTTTGGCCACATCCTTGATTTCACTTTTAGGGGGAGTATACCCATGTCTTGGTTTCTCCTAAAGGCTCATGCCTCCAGGTCTTGGTTGCTATTTGGAAAGTGATTAAATTCCAGGAATCTGAGTCAACCAAAGGATCGATCCCTTGATGGATATATAATGTGATGGTGTTATTGGGAGGGGGTAGAGCATGGGAGGTGGGGGCCTTGCTTGAATGAGTAAAGAAGTCTCTAGAAGAGTACTTTAGAGAGACACAATCTTGTCCCTTTTTTGCTTCTCTTTTTGTTTTCTGGCTGCCATGGTGTGTGCACCTTTCTCCATGGTGCTTCTGCTGTGCCATTGGCCTATAGTCAGTGGAACCAGCCAGTTGTGTACTGAAATCTATGAGACCATGATACAAAACAAATTTGTCCTCTTTTAAAATTATTTCTCTGAAAGAAATATTTCGTGCAGCAATGAAAAAGTGACTAACCCAACTTAGAAGTGGGATTCCCAGATATTACGAGAACTCTAATTTTCTTTTAGGAATGGCCATAGTATTTCCTACAGTGGGTACACCACTTCCCTCTAGCTATGACTTCTTTTATGTTTATTGCTTTCTTTTTGTAATAGCTATGAAATGGTGGGCCCACTCCTACTTTTGATATCACTGTTGGTGAATTCAACATCTACAAGGTGATAGGGGAAGCCACTAAAAACAAGTTCTTTCCCTGAGCTCCCTTCATTGTCAAACCTAGACACTATCAAGTATTGTACTAACTCTCACATCTCCAGTGCTGACACCCCACTATATACTATGCTCTCTATTCTACTTCCGGTTTTCTTCCAAAGGGTTCCCATTGCAGGATGCAGCAGAATGTATGATGATCACTTATTCGCTGTCCACACTCCCTGTAAATCTCCTTCCCCATTTTTTCTTGAGCCAACTTTCTATCTACTAGCTCTCAAATATCAGATCGTCCTGCTTATTCACCATTTTTATCCTTCAAGCTCTTTCTTAGCTTCAAGTCCTCTTTTCTACAGACTGTAAGTTTTTGGTCTTCCACTATGGTCATTCTCTCTCAAACACCTTCAACACTTCTTTCCTCTCCCTCTGCCAGAATCGCCAGGTAAAACCTCACCCTTGATGAATGCAATCCTATGTAGTCTTAACAGTTGTTGGAGGAAGCTTCAGACAAACTATGCAGCTGGGTGGCTGGCTCTCACGCTAACCTAGTGATCTTAAATCTGGTGCTCGTTTTCACTGATGGATGGCCACTACTTTCTCACTCTCTAGTATGTGTCTTTTATAGCTCCTCTTCTTTTCTCCCAGTCTTCCTATCAGCTCAATTGGAAACTTCAAGATGTCTCAGCTGATGAGGCAAAAAAGGCAGAAATTATCACATAGATCACCCCCATCTCACTACCATTAAATGCATACACCAACACATGTATACAACTTTACCTTGGTAAAGTGAAGGATTTTTTTTCTTCTATCAATGGCAAACCTAGTCCCTTATGTCCTGGTACCAACCTCTCTCACCTTATCAAGCATTTTACCCTCTTGGGCATCCACTCACTGTCTTCCTTAAGATATTCATTTCCAAAATCATGCTGCCGTGTTGATGAAAACTGTCTATCCTTATTAAAACAAAACAAACCCACCTCCTTCTACTACACAATCTCTTTGAAGTTAATGATCCATTTCCTGCTCCCTTTCACAGAAAAATTCCTCAACAACAAAACAAAACCAAACCAAACTTCCACACATACTTTCTCATCTCATTGTTTCCCTCCTTGATCACGGAACGTCTGGCTTTCACATCCGTCACCCCACATTTGCTCTTTTAAGGGACTCTTCTGTCTTCCATAGACATCCACTCTCCAGTTCTGCCCTTCCACCTCTCACCAAATGTAGACAAAGATGGCTGCTCTCCCCCTCCGGAAATGCTCTTCTGCGTGGTTTCTATGACTAGTTCCTGATTGCCTTTCTACTTCTCCCGTTACTTTTCTAAAGTCTCTTGTAGGGTTTTCTTTCTTCCATCAGCACTAAATCTTGGAGTTCTTTGGATCGCTGGCCTGTATTTCTCCTTCCTCTCTCTTCTCTTTCCTGGGGTGATGCCATGTAGCACCCTGGCTCTAAATACAACCAACATGTAGATACTATCTCCACACTTACATTCTACTCAGTCTTCTTCAGGAGCCCTCAAACTCTTCGACATTTCTATTTTTATATCTCTCAGGAATCTCAAACTTAATGTGGCTGAAGCCGAACTCTAGATTTTTTTTTCCCTCTAAAACCTCATTCAGCATTCTTCATCTCTGTGCATGGCACTGAGTCAAGCTGGAAACCCGAGTCTTTCCATCTTCAACCCTGACATCCAATTTCTCAGTAAGTATTGTCAGCTGTCACTTCAAAACACATCCAGAATCTGTCCGATTCTCTCCATCTCCATGGCTGTCACTGATGCAAGTCACCATCAGTTCTCCTGTGGATTGCTGCATCTGCCTCTTTATTGGCCTTCCAGTATCACTGCTGTCCCCTTCTAAATTTGACATTTACAGGTGTTGCAACAGTTGAGACTAGAGCCAGTAATTCCCTTGTTTAAAACCCTTCAGACGTTCTCCATTGCTGGTAAATAGTATTGAAACTTATTTTCCATGGCTCACCTGCCTTCCTCCCCAATGCTATTCTTATTATTGACTATTACAATATGGCCCCATTAGCTACCTTTGAGTTTCTCATCATACCAAACAAGTCTTTGCCATTTCAAGGCCTTCCCACTTTGTATTATACTTTCCTGGAAACCTCTTTCCCTATTTTCCACATGGCTGATCATTCATCCTTTATTTCTATGCTTAACTATCACTCCCTCACAAAGGCCTTTCCTGGAAACTGCTCTATTATTGTGACCTGTCATTTCCTTCATGAGACTCATCATACTTCAGAATTATGCATTTTGTGGCTCTTTTGCTATAAACCCTATGAATTGGGATTGGGTCGCTTTTGTTTAACAGTATACCTATTATGGTGTTGGGCACACAGTTGGTGCTTGCTGTTGTTTTCCAAGTGAACCGGTGCATAAGTGAGTAGAAGTAATTTTGAGGCACACAGAGTAGAAGTCTCTGGCCATTCCATACAATCCATTGTCAATGGCCACTGGGTATGGTTCACCCTGTGAAAGTCAGATTCATAGATGGTGATCGTATTGATCAGACTCTTGTTTCTATAATAGATACCCAAGAAAAACAATCTAAAAAGAGGAACACCTATTTTTGGTCCCTGGTTTTGCAGGTTTCAATTCATGCTCATATGGTACGCACTCCATCCTTTCGTGGAAATCCCTTTCCTCATTCTTCGCATGGATGCTCTTTCATCCTTTAGCTCTCTGCTTAAATATCACCTCCTCACATAGGCCCTGCTGCGTCTCAGGCTTGTGGTGAGGATGTGGCTTATGGTGGAGAGAACGTAACAGAACAAAGCAACTCTTCTCGCGGCAAACAAGAAGCATAAAGACAGGAAGGGACAGACGACAGGACACATCTGTGCAGCATATGTACCCATTGACCCACTTCTTGCAATGAGGGCCTTTTTGTCACCTCCTCCAAAACCATAGCTTTATGAAGTTTTATGAATACACCAGGTATTGATGCACTGATCAGATTAGGTATCTTAGGAACTAATCAGATCTGCCAGTTGAGCACTAAACCTTCAATTCATGCATCTTTGGGAGATATATGTCATATCCGAATCCTGGCAGTCGATCTGGCCCCAAAGAGACATTCCTCAATGTATCTGGCTAAAGACCAATGTAGGGAGAGAATGGAGTCCAAGCAAGAGTCCAAGACTACAATGCAGGGGGGGGGGGAGACAACAGGGCTACAAGTCCCTTGAGGGTTAGAAATAGAACAGGTATTCAATCACCTTTTCAGAATGGCCAGAAGCAGTGGGGTGGGTAGGCAGAGTCTATGGTTCTTCCCACTCCCGAGAGTCTCTGGGTTGCTGAGTTGGTTATTT
Organism: Microtus ochrogaster; assembly: GCF_000317375.1. NCBI lineage: Eukaryota > Metazoa > Chordata > Mammalia > Rodentia > Cricetidae > Microtus > Microtus ochrogaster. The sequence continues at coordinate 2,367,475 of NW_004949115.1, forward strand.
TCCTTGTGCTAACTCCCTCTTCCTTTCCAGGTCTTTATGGCTTTGCAATTGCCTCTTCAGTTGAGCCTGAAGAAGCATCTTTGGGAAAACTTGTTGTTATCTGGATTCTTTTCTTTGATTGTCTAGACCAGCTTTCCCCCAGTGGGCTGCAATAACTGTTATCTGTCATAAGAGGGAAAAGAGTAGTGTCCAAAGTCATCTGTTCTTCTACAAACATTTGGGAGCTTGGGGCAATTTTTTCCAAAGACCTGGCCTAAAATGTCTCTCAAAGGAAGCTCTAGAGGATAGAGGACCCTCTCTGCAGCTGCCCCCTTGCCTTCCTCTCTTCTCCTCAGGGGCTATGCATGCAGTAGATCCCGACATGCTGCCTAATAGGTCCAGACATGCTCCTAAACAATCCTTGTTGGGCTTGCCAGTCTGGTGACAGATGTTAGGGCTGTTCCAGATGTGAGCCTGATGCCATATGGCATTCTGGTCACAAGATCTGAAGCCGCTGCCACTGAGCTGTGGCAGAGTTAGTGGGGGAGATCCTTGCATTTTAGCCCCCTCTCACCTGTCACTGGCTGAGACAGTGAGGGGGAACTAGAGCGATGAAATATTCATGGGAGCTTGAAGGAGTTGTCATGTCATTCTAAAGAACCCTGGGCACCCCAGCCCCACCTCCGTGTTTGACACCAAGTATTTCTGAAGGAGGCCAAGACAGATTGACTGAGCCAGAGGGAAAGAGATGAGGAATGAAGGGAAAACAAGCAAGAAGAGAAGACAGCTGAACAGGAAAGGGGGCCCGTCAGAGCCAAGAGGGAAAGAGGCAGTGACAACATGACAGAGGAGAAACAGGACAGAAAGACCTTGGAGACCTTGAAGGCAAAAGGACAGGCTTAGGGAAGGCAAACATTACAAGACACCATCTCTAGTCACCTTAACTTTTCGGAGGCCCTTTCCAATTCTTCCCTTGTCCTCTAGATGCCTGCCAGTGGCCCTCAGTGTTATCATTAGGGCGTCCACTACTGCTCAAGGACCATATGGCAATGAGAGCCTTCAGATAGGGCACTTCAGAGGACAGAACTCTTCTGGAAGGAGGATTGCTATTATGCCAAACGGACAGTATGGTGCTCCTACCCAGTTCACAGATGGGGATGCAGTGGGCAAGTAAGAAGTGGGAAACACTTATGAGGGAAAGGCCCAGGATACTTTGCTGACTTAGGCCAATTTTCCAGGCACCAGAAACTGGATTTTTGCTGTGAAAGAGGAGATCAAGAGAAGCCAAACAGGACTGGGAGAGAACTGCAGAAAGTAAGAGGGCATAATCGCGGCGAGAAAAAAAATTAGAGTTGGCAGGGAAAGGAACAGCAGGTCTGGATTGTTCCCCTCGGTGCACATGCTCTTTGATGCCAGGCTGGACCATAGAGCTCTGGCACAAAAAGCCAAGCCAGGAGAGGGTCCCTGGCTACCCAGTTTTATTTCTTCTCTTGGATCCCAGCCTTTAGTCTGTGAAGGGCTGAACTGTAAACAAAGCTTGGAGGACAGACAAGGGAGCAGGTGTGGTCAGGAGTTTCTGGGAACTTCCCAAGTAGCTGCCTCCAGCAGCAAAGACCCGGGACTCATATAGCACCTCCCTGGGGCATGGTTGGCAGGCACTGACTGCACAGGGCTCTGGGCAAAGCCTCTCAAAGCTAAAAGAGGGCCTATTCAGCTGTTGGGCTATGCCAAGACCCTTCTCTTTATGAGACTGCTAAACATCAATGGCCTAAGCCACCAGCCTTGGATACCCCCAGCCTCTGATTTTGGTCAACTCCAGGACAATCTCAGAGTTGGCAAGGACCATGCAAGTTATTTACTTGCTCTTATTGCACCCCTGCTGATTTCCAGAAACAGGAGGGGAAGGCTAGGACTGCAGCTGGGTCCTGGGGGATGCGCCAGACCTGGGACAGAAGAGAGGGAGGGCACAAAGGACAGGCCCAGAGACCAAATCATTCAGGAAATATGTAGCAGAAGGCATGGAGATGAACTCAAGTACAGGCTAACAGGAAAGCAAAAGGCTATAGTTAACTCAGTGAGCAGGACTTTCCCACATTCTGTCTCTCATGTCTGACTTTGCAGGGGCGCAGGATTCTCCCCTCAGTGTTTTCTCAGGGAGCTTCTGAGAAGACAGTAAAGTACATCTCTACCCTGGTGTGTGGCCGAGATGCCTGAAATGGGTGTCTTCAGCATAGGACTTATGACCAACAGGCACCAGGCTGACGTGGGAGAGAGCAGCCCCTAGCTCCTTCTCGTGTGTCACCTCAGACCTATTCAATCAGTCCACCCCAGATGCAAGGCAGAAATTAGGTCAAGAAGCCACTAGACAATGGAAAGGATGTGAATAGAGGCCTGGTTAACTCCTAACACCCTGCCAGGCGGTGTCCAGAGATGTTAACTGCAGCCTCAGGACAATGAGACACCTTTTATTCTGCCTAATTGCATCTTCCTGCTGTGAGAGAAAAAGGAATTTTAAGGTCTTTCCTGAACTGGGGTCAGAAAGAAAAGTGAAGTTGATGAACATTCTGCCTAAGAATAAAAGCAACAGGCAGAAAATACCTGCCAAATGCTACAATCCATATAACCATAGAGGTGAGGCATAGAGAAAGGGATTTTGGGGAAGAAGGGAGGCTCTCTCTAGAAAGGGAAAATGGAGCATACAGTCATGGAGAGCCAGGAGACAGACTGTAATGAAGGCTAAAATGAGGAGAGAAAGGAGGAGGAGGGTAAGGGGGAAATACAGCGAGGGACAACTAACAGCAAGACCACATGAACACCCACTACAGTAGAAGATTCTTAAAATATATACATACAAGAGAGAAATCTAAAAAGAGTCATCAAATAATGGGGAGGCAATGCCCGAACTAGACATCTTCCACCAAGTGAAACCCCCAGTACAAGGAATAGATTGCATCTAGTTTAGTCATTGGCCAAAGGGGTCCCATGAGAACCCCCAAACAACCCAGGCGATTGCCAAGGCTGTTGGTTGCTCTCCACAAACTGATGGTAAGGCCCCACTGCTGAAGATAACACCTATACAGCTCACTGAATGTGGCAATGTAGAGCCGGTGCCTACCACTACTGAGCAATGTTCATGGTACTGGAAGTACTCTGTATGCTACCAGAGGAGAAAGGTAACCATCAACCCAGCCATAAACCCTGTGACCTACAACGGGGACCTGCCTGTAATAGTGGCACAAAAATTGTGGGATTAACTAACCACTATCTGATTGGATTTAAGGCCCACACCATGAGATGAAGCCTGTGCCTACACTGCTCTGGTGGCCAAGAGCCTGAGACTAGGGAGGCATGGGCCTAGGGAAAACAAATTCTACTGTTCTGCCAAGGGAGCACTGATAAAATGACTCCTAATGACATTCTGCTATACCCATAGATAAATGTCATATTCAGCCATCATCAGAGAAGCTTCCTTCTGAGGTAGATGGGAACAAATACAGAGACCCACAATTGGACAACATGCAGAGAGAGAGAGAGAGAGAGAGAGAGAGAGAGAGAGAGAGAGAGAGAGAGAGACCTTGAAACACTCAAACCTAAATGGGATGTCTCCATCAAATCCCTCCCCTTGGAACTCAGGGAACCCTGCAGAAAGAGGGGCAGAAAGATTGTAAGAGCCAGAGAGGATGGAGGACACCAAATGAACAAAGTCTTGTAGACACAGCAGGACATATATTCATACGAACTCACAGAGACTGTGGCAGCATGCACAGGGGACACATGGGTTCAGATGGGGCCCCAGTGCCGAGAGGGGAAAGGACACACCCCCCGATCCCCACCAATAAGCTATTTAATTGACAACTGATTACAAAGAAAAAACCAGTTTTCTCTAATGGAGTCCCATTGTGTATAAAAAACACACTTAAGGGCAGGCTCCACGCCCAACAGTAGATAGTCATCACAAAATAATGTGGTTTTGTAGATTTTTTTAAAATCTCATATCGCTTTGTTTGGGCACTTTTTAAAATCTCACTGGTCTTTTATACATATTATGGCTTCCAACTTTGTGGTTTTATAGGGTTTGGGGTATGTGTGTTGTGCTTTTGCTCTGTTTGTTTATTTTATATTTTGTTTTTTTTTATCTACCTGTTTGTTTTCTAAAGAGAGAAAGAAGGGTGGAGTTGGATATGTTGGGTGGTGAAGAGGATTTGGGAGGAGATGGGGAGGAAAAACCATGATCAGAATATATTGTATGAATTCTCAATTTAAAAAACTAACTTACTTAGTTACTGTACCCGAGTAGCCTATTAACCAAGAAAGCCCTTTCCTGAGACTTCAGGTGTTGGCATTATAGTGTATTTTGTTTTGATGGATTAAGCCCCACAGAGTCAGGGCTTTCTTGGAGAATAGTGCAAGTTCTCTTTCTGTTCACCTTCTTATAAAGGCAAGGCTGGCGTAATTCCTTGCTGTGAATGAGGGGCTCTTCTCTTCGGTTTTTGGATAGTATTAACTCACTCCTTCAAAAATTTGTCTCCTCTGTACCCAGCCTCTCCCTCCAGGGAGACTACAGTCTTAATGTGGAGACAGTCATGTAAACAAACACAAACCCACATGTTACCTGGCTGCACAGAGGGCAGCGGCAGATGCTGCGGGAACACAGAGGAATGTATCTCCCAGCAGAGTTCCCCTACCCTGGCAGCATGGTGAAGGTGAGAAGGACATTCCAGGAAAGGAATGTCAAATGTGACAGCAAATGAATAGTTAGGAAGAGTCAGCAAAGAGGGAGACCTCTGGGTACTTAAGTCACTGCAATTAGAAGAAATTACAGAATAAATTCAAGCAGGACTTTAACTTGAGCACAGTTCCCCACTGACTCCTTTCACGTAGCTTTATGAAATGATGCAACAGACTCCGATGAGAGCGCAGAGAGGAGAGTCAGAGCCCTGCAAACACTGGGGCTGCCAGCGCATCTCTCATGCACCACACGGGAACTATCCATGGAAGGCCCCTCTCGTAGGAACAGCAGGAAAGGTAGGCTGACAGCAGGTTCAATAAGATCCAGCCATAGTCCTAGAGACCAAAAGCAAGGAGCTCACACGCCCTATTTTGTCCATATTGAAGAGGGTCTATTCAATGCTAGCTCTCTGGATGTGCTGGGGAAATAGTAGGAAATCACAAAGGACCCCATTAAAGGGTTAGATATGACCCAGGAACAGCCTCGAGGGATTTAGTTACATATAGATTTCAGCTCACAGGGACCATGCTGGGAGTGTGGTGCAACAATGATATTATACATGTATAGGCTGCAGCTTCTGCTACTAAACTTGTAGTTTCAAAACAAGAACCCCCTCTCCTTAGAGGATACAAAGACAGTTTTGCCCATCACTGCAAATACGTTTAAAAAATAACCTCCTAATAGAGGTACTCAGATAGAGCCATAATATTGGATTAATAACCTCAAGTCAGTAAACCAGACACTTGTTTAATTAATAAAACTTATAAAGCATAACAACTTATTGATGTTACAGGCATGGCACTTATTGCAACAACAAAACCCAAATCCATCCGGAACACTCTAGCTTCTTCTGGAAGCCTGCTTTCCACCAATCTGTGCAATTCCGGCTTTAGTGTAAAAGGAGCTGAGAAATGAGAAAGACAGTGCCGAGTTCTGGACAGCCAGCTGGGGAACTGCAGTAAGAACAAACTCCTGTTTGCGAGCACGGATCTGCCAAGGGGTGGGTCCAGCTCGCTCTGGGTTTGCAGTTATTGGATCTGGATTCGAAGCCCAACTCTTAAGCCTCAATTTCTTTATCTATAAAGTGAGAGTCCTCATAGGATGCACTTCAAAACGCCGCTACAAAAATTTAACACATTAAATATGCTGGCAAAGTAAGTGCTCATTTATAGGCGCTACTAACAATTATTATTATCATTGGGCATCAAGTAATAGGATCTGCAGGGTTGTTCTGGCCCACTGTTTGTCTTTCTCCACAGTTTGTAATTGGGGTGATTTGGAAAATTGATTCAACATTCATTAGGACTGGGCCCTGACTTCAGCACTACAGAATTAAAATAAGTTTTGCCACAGGTAAATCAGCCTGTATTTATTTATTTATTTATTTATTTATTTATTTATTTATTTATTTATTTTGGTTACTACATCAAAGTCAGCTTGTCATCATGTGTCCCAGAGTTACCAATGGGGATGTATATGAAGAAAGATTAAAGAGGTAGGGTTAAAAATCCTACCGCTGCCTTTCACTAGTTGTCGGGTCATGGCCTCAAAGGCCTGCCTCTCTCTGCCTCAGTTTCCTCTTTTGTCAAATATGAATAATGCTAGTATTCACCTTACAGGATTTTTGTGAAGATAGAACAGAATAATGCATTGTAAAGTGCTTAGAACCGTGCCCGGCATATAGCGAGCTCCAAGCAAACCACAGCTAGTATTGTTATTATTGCATATGACTAGGTATTGCTGGGAGGTTAACAGCTTAGTGAGCCAACCCATGTAGCTAAGGGTGGAAAAATAGAAGGGAGGTAGATACTGGTCTTTGTGATCTCAGGCCTGACACCCTCTGAATTTTACAGTCAAGAGAGAAATAGTGACAGCTATGTTCCTGCCCATTCTCATTTGCTAATGGATGATACGTCTGAAGGTAATGTACCACCAGGTGGGTACAGTGGTCATGGCCCTCGGCCTGGCCGTGCTTGGAGGACACTCAGGTCTCAGCTGTCCCCTCCCCACAATGCAATCAGCATCCGCTGTGCACCCTCCCCTATCTTCAAAGCCCCCCCTGCAACCTGGGGGACCGGCAATTAGAAGCCCAGATCTTTCCCCACTGGACTCGCAGCTGCTTGCAAGGGGAACCAAAGCTCTCACCTGGAGAGGATTCTAGAGGATCTGGATGCTGGCAGGGGGCTTGGGTTCCAACACGTAGAGGGGCTGCCCTCCCCTCCAGCTTTAGGCTCTCCTAGCCTCTCTTCACCCTCTTCGCTCCAGCTCCCCGCCCCCCACCCTCAGCAGGAAAACTTCCCGCTCCTGCTGCCACTTTGCAATCAACATCCAAACCTTTGTCCCGCATGCATCTTGCCTTGCAATTTCCTGCTCCGTGGCACCGCGAACCGACCCGAGGGCCTCTTGGCAACTGGAAGGAATCCTTGGGGGGCTCAAGGTGGAGGATGGAGAGGAATGCCACCCCCCAAAACGCCAACGCTGCAATCCTCTGTCCCCTCCCAGGGAAGCTAGGAAGGGAGTGCGCCCAGAAGGAAGGGGCGCGTGCCAGAGCTGCCTCCAAGTCACTCTGAGGTAATGAGGACCCTAACAATCCCCGCGGACCTCACAACCCTACACATGCCTGGCTATATGACCATTTCCCAGGTGAGCCCTAGACTGGCTGCTGGGGTCTCAGTACTTACTATTGGGGACCCTTTCCAACCCCTGGTTGCGTGACTGCTGCGGAGCCAGGAACCCTCCCGCCCGCCGTCTCTCCCGCGCGCGCTGCCCCTGCCTGTGCCCAGCGCAGACACTAGCAGCAGCGGCGGGCGTCTGTAGGAAGAGAAAGATCACGCCTGCCTTAGAAACCCAGCCCCTGCTGTGACCAGAATCTTAAAGAAGGAGGCGACTGGCTCGGCCCAGAGCTGGGGCTGAGGTGATGAACTAAGCACAGAACTGGTAAACACTGTTTTAAACCCTCTTTTCCACCTGGATTCTGGCCTCACGAGCATTCTGGTGCCCCCGAGGGACCCCTCCCTTCGGGAACAGAGGTGTGCGGATAATTCAGCTGCCTCTTGGCTGAACTGGACGTTGCTTTGCATTCATTTCTCATTCCAGCGCCCTCTTCATTGTACAGAACACAAAACTGAGGCTGGGGGAAGCAAAACAAATACCCCCTGGATTTCAGGAGACTCGAACTGGTGGGGCCAAGGTTAGAAACCACAGGGATCTTAAATGAGGGGCACAAACTCCACTTTCTATTCCTGCAAAGTAGCAATTGAAAACCAGTGTCTTTACCTCTCCTTTCTCCCATTTTTCTAACTGGATGAAGGACATCCTTCTTTAGCACAGACAGTCCATTTCTTAGCATTTTATAGGTACCTACTATGTGCCAGGCTCTATGGGAGACAAAAAAAGGTGTGTGTGTGTGTGTGTGTGTGTGTGTGTGTGTGTCTGGATCCAGGTGGTCTTCTCTGAGACAGGTTCAGAGTCTCTGAGGTCTGGAAGAGGAGCATGCTCAGATCCTAAAGATGAGAGCAGCCAGTGTTCTCAGGTAACACTCACAGCAGATCTTCAGAGAGCCACTGGTGGGGACCAGAGAGAAGCTTCTAGAAACAATTTGGGGCAGATCTTGCAGTGAGGCTGATTCTCCTTCCTGCTACTGGATTTAGGGCCCATGGGACCCAGTACTCTGTGAAGGATGCGTGGAAGGCAGCTTTGTTAGAAGAGTAAGCCCCATTGGTTTCCCTATTGGTGTCACACTTGCCTTTCTTTGGCATTGACATTAGTGAACTGGGCAAGATCATGTACTCCTCCCTTCCTGGTCAAAACGATCAAATAATGTAACATATTTTTTCTATTTTAATTGCTTAAAAAGATCAGTAGAGGTGGGTGTAGTTGGTCATATCGATAGCGTCGGATATTTTGGAGGCTGAGTATAGAGAATCACGTGAGCCCAGGAATTCAAGGATAGCCTGGGTGATATGGTGAGACCATTTTTCAAAACAACGAAAAGAAGAACCATTGTAGAACTTATCTTTCTCCCTTCCTTGCTTATCCATTCAGCCATTCATGCAGCAAACATTTATTAGCTTCTCTGTGCACTGGGTGTGCTAGGCACAGACCTCCATAGTCCTGTAGGAGAGTCCACCTTGCAAGGCAGAAGGATCACAAGACTGGAAGTTAGGAAACATTTAAAGTCCGAGTTCTTTGACTAAATGGCTGCGTGTCCCTGAATGAGTCATGTATTCCTTTGAGACCTCAGTTTTCTTGTTGGTCAAACAGGGATAATAACACCTCCCAGGCCAGCTTTCTGGGGTGTTTGTGATGTTGGAGGGAAGTAATGGAGGTGAAGGAACTTTGAAAAGTATAAAGCCACTAGACAAATGTCAGGGATTAGTCTGTCTCCAAGATGGGAGGGGGTTACTGGGAGGTAAAGCTGAAAAGAAATCCTGCCTGACTCTCCCAGATTGATTGCACTGAATTTCATCTTTCCAGAACTACCGAGCCTGCACCGAGGCAGTCCCTGCTCTGAGAAATAGCGCTCTCCCTCAGCGGTCCCTCTGACACACCAGTTAGTAATGATCTGTCTTAACCTGGGGAGACTCTTTGGGGGGCTTGAATGGAGCCAGCAGAACTGTCTGGGCTTTGGATCTCTAACGAATGGCAATAGCAGCCTCCTCCTCTCATGAGATTACCCAGCCTCAGGTTTGCGAGTGTCTTGAGGCTCCCAAGATACCTTCCATTCAGAAAGCACAGAGCTCATGTCAGACAACAGATGCTGGTCAAGAGGCTGAAGGCTTGCCTTTGCTCTTAGCTGAGGTTCTGTGTTCTGCCCAAGTAGCCAAGACCTGCAACAAAACTAGGAAGAACTCTGGGAGGGTCTTTCTCTTCTTTAGCTCATTCCTTGGACTACCCCAAATATCTCTACAATCTAAATTACAACCTAATTGTATCTACAGGGAAGGTTTCAGGACTCCAACAGATCAACAGATACCAAGATGCAAGGATGCTCATCTCCCTTATTTAAAATAACACAGTATTTGCATATAGTCTATGCACGTCTTCTTGTATACTTTAAATCACTTCAAGATTACTTAAAAATCCAATACAATGTAAAAGTTATGCGAGTAGTTGTCATACCATATTGGTGAGTGAAGAATGACAAGAAATAAAATTCAACACAAACATAATTCTTTTCAGCATTTCTTTTTGTGTGTGTGTTTTTTGCAAAAGAAGCAAGATTTTATTCTTTGGATCATTTTGACTGACAGTCAAATCTGAGAATTTAAACCCCAAGGGCACAGACTGTAGTATGTCTGCTATGCAACTGGATCTTCAAGACACGTTCCAAATTTCCAGGTGCACTCACCTTTACCCACCCCCGCCCCTGGCTATGTGAAGCAAGGAAACAGGGAGTCCTGATAAGCAAAACCAGTTCTTAGGCAAATCTGCTTGCTTCTTCCCTTCCAGTCTCCCTTCCTGTCAGATTGTCATCAAGATCTGGCTCTGAGAATGCTAGAGCTGATGGAAGATTAAGGGAAGGCCCGGGAACCTAGGAAGCAGAGCCAAGCCCAGAGCTGCCCTGAACAGCTCTGGAGAACTAGAAAGAAAGCCAGAGGGACGAAGTGCAAGCACTTTGGCCTCAGGCCACAGCACCTGCAACAAGATCCCTGGGGAAGACGTGGAACAGACACAACCCGCATCCAGCCTTCCTTGGCAGCCATAGAGCCCATCCCTCTTGTGGCTGGGTCTCTTCCCGATGTCTTCATAGATTCCCTTGTCACATCCATCTCGCCCAGGCTGCTTCTCTTAATAAAGTGCCCCTGCCGCCACTCCAGACAGCCTGATGTTATCCTTCACTCTTGCATCCTTCTCCCTCGCCAGCAGTGATTCAAGCTTCCTGGGTTACAGTATAGTTTCCTGGGTGAAAAACTCCCTGGGTGTCCACGCTTGTGGCTTGAGGATAGCTTGGGTGCATTCGCAATCAAATTCTCTTTCTTTACCCCAGCAACAGTGGTCTACACCCCAGATTCAAACGCTTGCCCTGGGTTCTTCGCCTCTGTCTGGCCTGTATTTTATCTCTTAGACCAGTTGCTGCTGTTCTCTTCAAGCCTACAGCGTGCCTCTAATTTACAATGCCTTTCCCTCAGCAACTGTCAATAACGCTCCCCATCCCCTTGTTTATACTCAATCCCCAAAGAGTAGAAAGCCTCCAGATCCAAAATTTCCGGCACAGTGACAGGCAATCAAGGAGACACACTTGATCACATGGTGTTTACCTATGTGTAAGGCTGGCCCTGAAGATATTCTGGCGTTTTTGCTCAAATATAATGAAGAGCTGAGATAATAGCAAAGAAGGAAAGAGAAACATCCTAGGCTGTGAACATGGACATTTTGCTGTTCACCTCAGCTCTAGCAGCAAACAGACATCTGTGGCCTTACACTTTCCCTTTCTAAGACTCACTTTCCCCACACATTAAATGATAATGCTGGATTAGCTGATTCCATGGTTCCTCCCTGTTTAAATAAACACAGACTCTAAGCTCTGTGACCCTGGAACTACTCTTCTTGTAAGGGTGGGGTTCCGATCACAGGGCAGCCAGCAGGTACACTATTCATGCAGGGGAGTTAGACAAAGGGTTGGCACTGCGACAGTGGACCCCATACTGCTGCTGAACAGTTTGGGCACTATCTAATGTACCTTTGTTATAGAAGCAAAGCAGAAAAAAAATGGTCTCCTGGGTTTCCAGAGGTGGCTATCTGCCTGAGAATCCTAGACTCATTTAGGAATAATTCCACTAATGGAGGATCAGGGCTGACATTCCCCTAGGAAACCCCCGTCACACCATCTTACCTGAAAAAGATTACATTCCTTTTTTAGAGATTGGTAACCAGCTGCTCCCCCAAAGGCCTTTGTGTGCACTCCCGACTGGCTTCTGGCCCAATATCTGCTCTCCACAGCCCTGCTCAGATTGTCGGAGCTACTCATTCAGACTGCTCAGTGCCTCTGAGAATTTTTAATATTGCCCTGACCTAGGGGTCCACTCTACTTCACTGTCCCTCACTTTTCAGTTTTCTTGCTTCTAAAGATTTGTCAGGGCTTTTCTGAATTGAGGGATGCTTGACTCCCTGCCTCCTAGTCCATGGTCCCTGATCGTTTTACAGAACAGAGAGAAAGAAGATAGCCGTGGTGGGAGGAGGGGACTGGCAATGTAGTTTCCAGCTCCTGCCCTGGTGACCCTCTGCTTGGTAATCTGGGTCCAGTTGCTACAGAATGAAGGCAAATGTGTTGACATTGGAGGGATATGCCTCCTTGTTCTTACTACCTTGCCACACTGCTGCCCTCCACTGGGGCTGTCAGAGGCTCCCACTTGCTCCCCAGGTCTAGGTGGGGAGCTTCCCCTCCGCCTTCTTCTTCCTCCTATCTTTGTCTCCTGGGTAGCTCACACCTTATCTTCTGCTTCCAGTCAGATAAGCTCCCTAGCACCGGAAGTCTCCCTCACTTGGCCCCTCTTCTTCCTCCCTCTGAGATCCCACTTCCTTCTCCCTGTCAAGGCCTAGCAGCTCCAAGGGCCTAGTTTTGCCCCTGGTGTGTGAATGTTCTGTTCTCCCTGGGCCCAGTATTAATTTGCTCTCATTTGTGAGCTGCATTGTTAACGTGCATGGCCTTTTCTCCATGTGTAATACTGCTCCCTGCTGCCTCTCTTGCCTTCCCACCCACATCCTTCTTAACCTTGTAATAACAGGGTCTCCCTTGTGGAGAAAGGGCTGGGCCTTTGCAAAATGCTCTTACACTACATAGTGATTCGCCACAGCCTCACAAACACCAGAGCAAACCATTCCTGTGGGATGGGTGAGGAGATCAAGGCTCAAAGAGGTGAGAAAGAGTGTGTGTGTGTGTGTGTGTGTGTGTGTGTGTGAGAGAGAGAGAGAGAGAGAGAGAGAGAGAGAGAGAGAGAGAGAGAGACCAATAAAGCATGATGTAAAATGGCCGAGAGGGCTTAGAGACACAGCTTGCTCCCATAGCATCCCACACATTGCCCTCTAGGGTCAGATGGAGTTCTTAGGAAGGTGGACGTATGTCCACACTAGGATCTGAATTTTGGATTATGGCTGTGTGACAGGGGGTCACAGAATCTCTATAGGACAGGCCCTTACACGAGTAGTTTTTAAAAAACTTCCTATGCGCAGCCAGGGTGAGAGCCAAGGACTAAAATGAGGAAGTGGGGAGAAGAAGAAAAAGAAGAGAAATGAAGGCGGGGCCAGGGGGCAGCGGAGAGGAGTGAACAAAAGGAAAAGAAAAAGAAGAGATTTGGCTTAGCAGCCTACAGCTCTGTTGAAAACCTTGAGCATCTCTAGGTTTGCCAGAGGTAGTGGTAGAAATTATGGCCACAGTCTCCCTCCGAATTCTGCTTGAAATCATTCTGCAGGCTTTTCCAGTCCCTCCTCAGCCTTCGGCTGCCTTTGTAAATCATGGCATAAAGAGTAAAGGCATTCCTCTCCATGCATGTGCTCTTCAGCTGTCTAAGTGTGTTTAGGCTCTTTTGTCTGCAAGCAGGAGCTAACCTGCCTGGGTTACAGCATTGGGGCTATTGGGGGCTGAGGGGTAAAGACTTCCTTGTGAGTTAGAAATAGCCCATCTTTAGATTATACATTGAAAATACTTGGAATAATAATCATCTAAATAGATATCATGCATTGATCACTTATATGTGACAGGTATCGCAGTATGTGACCTCACCTTGTTCTCATAACTATCTTCTGAAACAGGTATTGTTTTTAAACCTATTTTATGCATTAGGAAAAAGGAGACTCCAGTTACTTCATTCAAAATTCACCCAGGGAAGCAGGGGAACTTTGTTAAGCTTGCCTCATGTTTTCAATGACTTTTGAAATGATTTAGTTATTTAAATTTTTTTACATACAAAATATTTTGATCATATTTTCTCTTCCCTAACTCCTCCCAGGTCCTCCCTACCTCCCTAACAACCCAATTTCATGTTGTCTTTAAACCCCTTCCCTATCAAATAACAACAAAAAAGATCAGAACAAACTATGTGTGTGTGTGTGTGTGTGTGTGTGTGTGTGTGTGTACATGTCTGTATGTCTACAAATGTGTGCATTGCCCACAGAGGCCAAAAGTAGTGTTGGATTGCCTGGAACTGAAGTTACAGATAGTTGTGAGTGTGGATGCTGGGAATTGAACCCAGGTCCTATGTGAGAGCAGCAAGTGTTCCTAATCTCTAGGCCATTTTCTAGCCCCTTAATAATTTTTTATTGTTAACATATAAAAATAAATTGTTTTTATTGTTACTCTATGAAAATTGTCCTGACAAGATGGCTGCCAAGACTGATGAGCTGAGTTTGATCCCTGGAACCTACATAATGGAAGGGGAGCACTAAATTCCACAAAATGTCTACACGCACACACACACACACACACACACACACACACACAAATCCGTCAATAAATAAATGTTGTTTTATTGTAAAAATACTTAGATCTCATGTGAGGATCCACATTTTTGGCTTCTCTTGAAAAATAAAAAGCCAACATCCTACTGGTAACGCAGTGCTTTAAGGATCCACCAAATCCTAATTTGATGGAACTGAGTGATAGTGTCCCTGTTGGATGAGAGACTCTCTGGGTCACCCCAGTGCCCTTCGTTCCTTCTGTACGCTCATTATAGGGTGAAGTGTCAGCTTCCATTTACTATTGTACTTAAACTCCTGGGCTGTTTTTATTAAAAGAACAATTAAAAAGGGAAAGAGAACACTCCTTGGGCATGATATCTGATCTCCTCCTAATGAGTACATTGACTCTCTCAGTCTTGGCTGTTTGGGCATCTGAGTTTATAACCCCATCTCTCCCCTCTGTCATTTCTTTAACGTGGTGAGAGGGTAAGCTGAGCGCCCCTGTTACAAATTGGTTCCGAGTCATCTCCTCGGTGGAGGGTGCACCCGTGTAGGCAGTTGGAGTTACAGACAACCTCTGACCCATGGAGGCAGGCCTGGAACCAGCAAGGAAGAACAAGTCCCCAGAACCTCATCAATGGAAGAGAGCTGAGTTATACCTCTGAGACTGACGGACTTGTTCAGCTTCTTGTCGATCATCTATGAAATGGGTAGAGTGGGAATAACATTACCCATTATCATTGTTATTTATATTACTAATGTATGTACTCCATGGTGTTATTATGAAGAGTATATGTGATGTGCCTGGCTCCAAAAAAATTCTTAATAAATGCTAGCTATTTTTATTCCTATTATTCTTCATGTTGGTTTCTCTTGTTACCACCAACATGCTTTCCTTTGCTCTCTTCTCTGTGGCTGTTACTGTCCTGAAGATGGACTCCAGGGGCTGATGCCTACAACACAAATGCTCTGCCACCTTAGTGGCATGCCTGCCCAGCCCACACCCCAGCCTTTAACACACGGTTTTGTCGAAAAGTGTCATCCTGACGTAGATAATGGTGCCGAGTAATCTGTTTACAGATACTTCTTTCTGGGACAGTGTTTTTTTTTTTTCAGGGCCACTCGTGGAAATTTGGGGTGATTTTTTTTTTTTTTGGTTTTTCAAGACAAGGTTTCTCTGTGTAACAGTCCTAGCTATCCTGGAACTCGCTTTGTAGATCAGGCTGGCCTCGAACTCACAGAGATTCGCCTGCCTCTGCCTCCTGCGTGCTGGGATTAAAGGCGTACGCCATCCACTGCCTGGCTTGGGGAGATGTTTTACTGAGCAAAATTGCATTTACTGCTTTAAAATGGGGATCACACTAAGTTTCTCCTTTCACACTTTCTTACTTTGCTATGCCTTTTCTCAGAATGCTCTCTGCCACCTTGACTGCCTGGAAATCTCTAACATCACCTTCTAGACTCAACTGAAGTCACCTTGCCTGAGAAGCCTTTCTAAACCTCATCTTTCCCCAGGCAGAATTAAATAGCCTCCATTAGAACGTGTTCTTGGAGGGCAGGACAAGACCTTTGTTTTGCTCACCATATCCCCAGACCCAGTATGTTTTTTTTTTAATTTTTAGACAGGCTTCACTATATAGACTAGCCTGGAACTCAATATGTAACCAAGGCTGTCCTTAAACCTACCATCCCGCTTCCCACCCTCACCATTGCTGGGTTTGCAGGCATGAACCACTACCCCTGCTCAGTTAATACTTCTTAAAAAAATTTACACATACTGATTTCATTTTGTGTGTATGAAATTTTTGCCTGCATATATGTCTTTGCACCATGTTTGTGTCCAATGGCCTTGGAAGCCAGGAGAGGGTGTTGAATTCCTTGGAACTGGAGTCACAGATGTTTGTGAGTTACTGTGTTGGTGCCGGGAATTGAACCTCGGTCCTTTGGAAGAGCAGCCAGTGATCTTAACCACTAACTCATTCCTCCAGCCCCCGTGAATCTCCTGTGAATGAACGGGCAGGGGAGACTGTGATGAAGAGGACTGTTGGAGATAGGTTAGCACTCCCACTTTCTGGGGGTGCAGCTCTCTTAACTATCTCTGTTGAACATCCCATATTCTTCCATCTAAGATAAATCTCTTTTCTAAAATTTTCTTGTAAGATTGGTAAGCAAAATCAGTTTGGAGCTTTTCTAAACTTGTAGCATGCCTTCATTTTTTTGGGTAGCCATCACCGTGATGGATACAGATGCTTCTCCAACCCAGGTTTTCAGAGGGTCCCCTGAAGCATTAGGAATTTCCTGAAGATCCCTCTTGAGCACCAAAGAATGGGGGCTTTATATTCTCATTCTCTTTAAGATCGCCTACTAAGTCTTTCTTCTCAGCACATATTTGAATGTATTCTCCCATGCTTCTACCTAAAGGAGATGTGTTACCCTGAGATGTTAGCTACTTCTGGGTGCAATTCTAACACCCCTTCAGTCACTCCCCCAGTTTGTCCTCTAAATCAGGCAAGAATTTTCTTCAAATGATTGGTTGTACCAGTCTCTTGTGGAGAATGGGCTAATACAGTTTGGATCACCAAGCCTGCCAGTAGTCATAAGAGTAACATTTGATAGTCATGTTCACCAATCGCTCCCATCCCCCAGTGTGGTACAGTAACCATCTCCATCTCAAGGTAATTTTCCCATTCTGTTTCTTCTAGACACAGATCACGGGCATGCAAAAACAATTTGAGAACCATTAAGTCAAAAGTACATCTTTCCAAAAAGGCCAGATGAACCGGAGTCATTAAAAGACACCTTGGTGCTTCTGTCTCAGGAGGAGTTAATGTCACATAAGATGGCTGGCACTAGGCCAAGCAGTGCTCTGTGCAGGAGCCCCCCAAGTGGAGAACACATGCCCTAGGACTCAGGGTGTGCCAGAAGATCCAGGTGAGATTAGGAGACAGTGGGAAGACCAAGGAAGTAAGTTTCCATAAAGTACCTATCCCAGTACTGTGTGTATATGCACTGGTGCATGCACGCACATGAGTGTTAGTGCGCGTGCACACACCCCCAAACATAGGCAGGGCCACAAGTTGGCAGGAAAACACCACCCACACTCTTGCTATAAGATCCACATGTGATTTGCCAACAAATTGCAAATTAACCTCCTAGTGAACAGATTAATGGTATTCATGGTAATTTACAGTCCAAGTTTCATAGCAACAGACTTTGAGCATTCTGGTTGTCTAAGAATTCAAGGATTTTTAAGTTCCTGGAGACATTGCAGTAATTAACCTGATAAGCCTATGCAAATTAGCCCCAATTTGACACTGTCATTTCTGAATTCAATATCCAAAGTATTGGCTCAGAAGGTTGCTGGTTGCTGCTCTAGATCCTTGGCTTAAGGTGCTAAGATGACAGATGCCAGTCTGCGTTTGTTGATGCAAATGAGGCCACAGAGCAGAACTCCCCATCAGGCCAAGGGAAGGACCAGACAATTACAAATGGTCTTCTGCACGACAAGGAGAATGGAATTGATGCTCTGGGAGAAATGATGATGGGGCACTAGTGGATCTATCTGTATAAGACCGGCAGGGGTATTTTAAGGTCCCTGGTTTGGGACACAAATCTCTGGTGTGAGCAGGAGTTTGGACTGAAGGTCAAGAAGAAGCAGCCTTTTTGTGGCATACTACCATGTGCTACTTAAGGGTTTCCCCCCCTCCCCCCCCAGAAAGATCGGTTTCCTAAAATAAACCCAGAAGCTGGGATTCCCAGTTTCTTCCCTAGGAAGGTGAGGTTTAATTGGCTCTGTTGCCCATTCTTAGCAAAAAAATCACAGAATATGCTCAACTCCCTCATCAAATTAATCAGCCTAGAGCGCAGCTTGTGAGCTCTCTCCGTAGGTGAACTAGTTTGAACTAGTTCCTATCCAATAATGTGTAGCTTTAGGGGGTGGCCACTTCTCCTTACCCTCACAGATCTCCATACTTGACCTCCTTGTCGGATCTCTTGAACCCCCAGGACTCACTAGGCTCCTTGGTTAATCTTTTCTATGATTTGAGCTCTTCAGGGCAGAGCAATGACAGACAGAGGAGAAAGCATCACTGCCTAGCACTAAGTGCGGCTGCCCAGCTTAGCAGTCCAGGACCTTTCAAAAAGCCTTCCTGAGTTTTCATTTGGGGTAGGGGGTGAACAGGGATATATTGAAGAGAAACTGTTCAGGTCACCCATAAACAACCTTCTAGTGATGGGTTAGTGCCTGGCACTAAGACTTCTTTCTATAATGCGAAGCCTGATAAGGTAAAGATGAAAGCAGCCTCACTACAGGTGAAGAGCATACACTCCAGGGTGATAAGATGCTTGCCATTTATAGCAAGGTCCTTCAGTGATTATTATCTTTAACTGTCTTTCTCAGCAACTGTTAACTAAATCAGTATTTGAAAAGCACTGGAAGGCCTTCTTGTAGCTGCTGGCTTCTGCTCTTAAATGTGTACATCTAGCTATCCTCCTGAAATGATGCTCATCACTGACTTTGTTCTGGTATCCCTCCCCATTCTAACTATGCTTAGGTCCCCTAGCTGCCAGGGTGCAATCCACCTCTAAAAATGTTTTGTAAGGGCTGGAGAGATGGCTCAGAGGTTAAGAGCATTGCCTGCTCTTCCAAAAGTCCTGAGTTCAGTTCCCAGCAACCACATGGTGGCTCACACCCATCTGTAATGGGGTCTGGTGCCCTCTTCTGGCCTGCAGACATACACACAGACAGAATATTGTATACATAATAAATAAATAAATAAATATTTTGGAAAAAAATGCTTTGTAAGGTGTTGCTCTTGGTGGCGGGTTACTATGCAGTCAATGCTGACTAGAACTCACTAGCTGCTCTAGAACTAACAGTCTTCCTGATTCAGTCTCTCAAGTTTTAGGATTAAAGGTGTGTGCGACCACACCCAACCTCCCACCCATTTTCTTTGACTGTTAGGGATACCTTGTGCCAGCTGCATTGGTTCCTAGAACTGCAGGTTCAGGACTTTGGGGTTCTACAAGAGGGATGCAAGTTGGTATACATGGAACTATTATGTGAGTTCTAACATAATGACCCACAATGATGATGACAATGACAGCTTTTGATTGGGGAGAAGTAGCTGAGTTCTCAAATAATGATCAATGATGATGGTGACTTTTAAATTGGGGAGCTCTGACTACATGCTAGTCACTTTACACAGGCTGCCCATGCAGGAGCACTGACTACATGCTAGTCACTTTACACAGGCTGACCCTGCAGGAGCACTGACTACATCCTAGTCACTTTACACAGGCTGCCCATGCAGTGACTCATTCAATTTTCATAACAACTCTCTGAACTTGAGTCTTCCTATTTTCCTTGTAAAGATAAGGGCACTGAGGTCAAGGTTTAATTAACGTCCTCAGGATCACACAGATAATAAGAGACAATGCTAGAAGTCAAACTCTGGCCAAGAGATGCCAGACACTTAAGCATTTATCTTAAAACATTGCACCAAATTACATATTCCTGTTTTCTGAGCATTAGGCCAGTGCGAGAATGATTAAAGAAATCTATATTTATTTTAAGATATGTCTCAGTGTGGTAGTACATACCTGTAATCTCAGCTCTCAGGTGGCTGAGGCAGGACTGCCAATTTGAAGTCAGTCTAGGCTACACAATTAGACTGTTTATAAATAAACACAGCCACAAATTTAGATGAATTCATCACCACTATTCATTTCTCAATCACCAGATAGTAAGAGTAAAACTGCTGTGAAGAGGCACTAGAATATGGATGCTTGGCTTTTGTCATTTGGGACGTGAACTACTTCCCCTCTGTGTCTTCTTACCTGTGAAGTCACACATCTCTTACCTGATCACCTGCTATTTTATCTCCAAGGCCATGGCCCACTCTGTAGATATGACACAGGCAGGGAACCATGTTGAAAGCTACCTTCATAGTCAATCATTCATCATACAAATAGTTATTGAGCTTCTACAACATGCCAGAGGTAGTGCTTGAGCCTCAGGATAGAAACTACACTAAACAAAAGATTTAACAACAACAAAAAAGCTCTGCCCTTGTATGCCTTGCATTCTACTGAGAAGACACAGACAATAAATAAATTTGTAGGTACAATTCTATGCTAGCGCAGAAAATAAGTCTTTGGGGGAGAGGGGAAACAAAGGAAGAGAAAGACAGCAGAGAAGGCAGCAACTGAGCAAAGAGGAAGAGAGGAAGTGGGTGTTGTAAGCACAGGGCAGCGAGTGTGAAGGCTTGAGTAGAGCATACTTAGTGTAAGCAAGCACCGTGAGGAAGACTGGCATTGCTGGATGATGGGGTATGAGGTGGATTTTAGGAACTGACTCTGTTGGTAATTCTTCAAGTCAGCTATTCGGATTCCTGGAATCTCAGTTGCTTTCAGGGTAGCCCTAAAATGATGAGGCAAACACATGTGTTTAGTAATTTCTTTTTGGATTCTTTGGTGACTTCTGTGATCCTTCAGCCCAAGGAGTAAAGGATACAACTTGGAAGTTCTACAGACTGGGACTCTCTCCAAGGTTCTACCTTTTAGCTGTGCGACTTTCTACTTCTCCGAACCTCAACTTCCTAATCTAGATAAAGTGATAATGCAAATAAAAGTGCCAGGGCCAGTGCCAAGTATATAGAGAATGTTCAAGAAATAGTAGCTGCTGGTATTTATTTTCACCTAGCAATGAATGACAGAGTTAAGTCTATGTGACCTTGCTGAGCTGAAAGGTCCATGGATTTCTAGCAGGGGAAAACCTCCTAATCCATGGCAACAGTGGGTTATCAGTAGAGAGAAGACTTCCCGTAGAATAATCCACTATTATGGAATGTGCCCTGATAGTAATACTTAGAAGGGTTAGGAACCATTGTGGTGCATGACTACCCTTTTCAGTGAGTTTGCATGTCCCTTTAAAGGATGAGACCCTGGACCATAGCACTTCTGGTATCTTTGAACTACTGAGAAATTCGGATGAAGCCTCAAATCTCCTGTATGATGAGGTGTTTCTATAGTCTAGTCCCCTTTACACTGTTGTTTCTGCTTCAGTGGGAGTATGAGACAGGGCAGTCAGCGGGAGTAGGAGACAGGGCAGTCAGCGGGACTATGGAAAAAGTCAGGAGCACTGTTTGCCCAACAGTGGTCAGCCTCAGGAGTTGGCATTCTTCCTCAAGTTCAAATATTTTTAAGTGCTATCCTTCTGGTCATTTTATCTAGTCTCCCTAGTCTCTAAACACACAATCCTGTCTAGCCGCAGAAAGTGGCCATGACAAAGACACCCATGATAACCTTCAAAGAAACCACCCTGAGACCTTTGCCTGTGTCTGACCCAGAGTCTAGGCACAGATGGACTCACTGTACAGAAGAGTTGCATCTCGGGCAATTTTCTTGCAAAAGCAATTTTCACATTCCAAAACTTATTTTCCTTTTAACTTTTAACATAAAACTGGAGAATTGTTTTCCTTCATGGGAAGAGAAAGAAAGAAAGAACTGGAGAAAGAAAGAAAGAAAGAAAGAAAGAAAGAAAGAAAGAAAGAAAGAAAGAAAGAAAGAAAGAAAAGAAAAAAAACCAGGGCTCCAAGACTTAATAAAAATCATGTTTATGAATGCAACAGAGCAACACACTTGAAAATCACAAATATGAATGGAAAAAAAGAGAATTTTCTTATAAAATATTAACAATGCCCCCAAATGAGTTGCAAGATCTGAATACAAAATAGCTAGTGTTATTTTGATGTTTGGCACAATAGCTTAAAGGCCTAAAAGAAAAAACAACGACAGCTTAACTGAACAGAACACACCGGACTGAAAAGTTGCCTAGCTTCAAGAAAATTGTCTTTGTAATGATTTCCAGCAGGGGATCATGGAACATTCTTTGCATGCTCGGATTCTGAGCTCTGGCACCCAGGAGAAGCTGCTGGGTTTAAGAAACGAACAAGGTGATTTGGGCCAGAGAACAGACCAAGAAGCCATGGCATTGCTTAAAATGCCCCGGGAAATGAGTTAATTGGGAACAAGGGGGATGGAAGGACTTTCTGGTGACACAAGATTCAGAAGACATGAAACTGCTGTAAAATCAATCTTTGGGTGCTGTACAACCAACCAGTCCCCCAGATTATAAATGTGGGGTTAGCCCCCATTTCTTTAGAAAAAAAATTCTATGAGGGACTTTCTAGCCTTGGTATTTCTCTGAAGAACATTCCTGAAGAGGCTATATAAAGGGGTCCTAGGGACAAAAAAAAAATGTTTGAGAAATGCTATCTACTCTAAATTGGTGCCGCTCAGAATTTAATGCGCAGACAACTCCCCTGATGATCTTGTCACAATGCCAGTTCTGGCTGGGAAAGTGTGGGGTGGAGGCTTCAGCTCCTGCATGTCTAACAAGCTCCCAGGTGATGCCTATTCTGCCAGTCCTCAGATCACACTTCGAATGGAAAAACCTCTAAATGTCCGTTTGGAGATTCATGATGCTCATTAGTATATTAAAAGCTCGGCAAAATCCTGTAGTAGAACTTAGCTCATCTAACTCAGTACTTATCAAAGTCATTTATACCCAGAAACCCTTTTCTCCCTGTGGTACCTATTAATCCCTCACACGTGGAAGATCATAGAAGTCAATTTTGGAAATGCTAATCAAGCTAACACTACTTCACCTGGAGTGACTTTTCCCCCTCCCCGCAAGAATTGTACATTTGGGGTCATGGCCACAAACCCCATCTGTCCCCATCTGTAACTACCTAATAGCACTACAAACACAAAGATTTACCAGGGCTGTGAATTACTATTGGTTTTCAAAGTCCAATGAAAGAAAAATATCCCCAAACTCTATTTACCAGCTTGCTATACTCACTACTTTCCAAAGTGCTTTGCAGCCTTAATGTGGCTTGAGCTAAAATAAAAGAAGGGAAAAGTAAAGAGATTTACAGGGGAAAGGAGCTGGCATTTTCAAAAAGAGAAAAATGGGATAATAGGCAAAGAACACTGAAATCAGACAGGAGGTAAGGGATTCGGGTGAGTTAGGGTTTAGGAGAAAGAAGAAGGCCCTGCTAGGAGATGCTGGTGGGCAGGGCCCACTAGCAGTTTTGTCATGAAGGTAATTTGTGCTTACAGAGTCCTGCTGGATCAGATGCAGAGGAAGAAAATACAAAGAGAAGGATCATCTTGTTTGCCAGGCTTCCACCTACAGATATTAGCTGCTATATTTTTTCAAAGTTCTTTTATAAAAATTGATTGGCCCAGAGGCCCTGTGAGCATATTCCCTATTCTTAAGGCACGGACTGCCAGATGGAAATAGTCTTGGTCCATCAGGAGGGCATACCCAGTCACATCCATGGTGGTCTGTTCTCCCAGCCCCATCCCAGTTAGGAGATGGCTTTGAGACATTTCCAGTCATCAGAAGCCAATGGCAGGCAGATAGTTCTCACAAAAACATAGAAATAGAGAGATGCAAGCATTTCTTCGGTCAGGACCCCTAATACAAGAGGCAGTTTGGCATAGGACACAAGGTTCTAGATAAAAGTCATGTCCTAGCTCTGGTATTGCCTGGCTGTGAGGTCATGAGTAAATTGGCCTATATAACCCCCCCCCCAATTTTCTCTTCTCAGAAGTGGGCCAAGAGTCAGAATATAGTGACACATACCTACAATCGTGCAACTTGGGAGGAGAATCCTGAGTTTGAGACCAGACTGGCTACATAGTGAGTTCAAGTCCAGCCTGGGTACACAACCAGATTCTGTCCCCCAAACAAACAAACAAACACACAAAAACCAAAACCAAAAAGTAAAAATAAATAAACCACTTCTAAGAATAGCATGGTAGTAGCTGCAGACAACAAGGTTAAAATAACTCTCAAGTGCTATCTTCATCACCCATTATTGTTATTAAGGGAATTTTAGCACAAAGGAAGGCTTTGACAGCCGATATGATGTCAAGATGACAATGATCACAATGACAACAATGATGTTACTGTTCTTGATGAGGAGGGAACTTTGGTGGTTGATGTCAGGAAGCATCACACTTTGAAAGGTGCTAGGGTGCTGGGTTTGAATCCTCATGCTGGTACCTATTAGGAACTAGTATCAGTTTCTCAGTTGTAAAATACATTCCTACCGATGCGAAAATGAAATAAAAGGCCTTGTGTGCAATAGAGGGCCCAGTGCCTAGTCCAGTAGATGCAACCACAGCTCTCAGCAAGTTAGCTAGTGATCGGAAATCTTTGACATTTTTGGAGATAGAGTCTTAGCTTGTCACCCATTCTGGAATGGAACTCACTATGTAACCCAGGCTGGCTTGAACTTATGGAAATCTTTCTGATTCAGCTTCCTAAATGCTAGGGTTAGTGGAGAGAGCAACCATGCTGGATCATTGTCTAGTAATCTGAAGGAGCATTGGGAAGGAAAGTATAGAGTTAAAAAGTGCTCTCACAATCCTATCTGGGAATCCTATGCATGTCTGTAGGACTTACGTACATCCCATACATTTTCCTGTATATAACCAATCCGTATACATGGTAAATAACGTGTTTGGGTCCATATGCAAAATGAGCCTGTTTGTTGAGTAAATTTTCCAGTATATAGAGATTCATAATTTAGGGCTTAATGTGTGTTTGCCCACCCTAGATGGTACCTTTTATTTCAAGAAGGGTTGTTCAAAATGTGAATTCATAAAATCTTCTAGGCCAAGCTGTTAATGTCAGGCTTGAAGGTCTGAGTCACCATCAAATCCAAAGCATGTAGCTCGGAGGCTAAGGTATGACAGTGCACAATAATTATCTACTGTCTAAAATGTTACATTTTCATCACAAAGCATTTTTGTAGCAAGCCTTTCCCTCTTATTCCCCCTTCCCCCTACCCATCTCCATCTCTCGCCTCGCTTTTAGGTCATGAATAAGGATGCTTTCATGTGCACTTAGAAAAATCTCGTCAGCCTGCAAATGGGCTTAATTTGAATATTAGCCATAAGGGCTAAACACCCACAAGTACACAAAGACTCCCTCAAGTGAATACACAAACAGTCACTCTCCAAACGCTTTGCCAGCTCTGGGCCTCCCTTGCAAGATCTGGGTCCTGCTTCTTCAGATGGAAATAGAAGAGCATGTCTTTGTGATGGTTTCTAGAGCCACTGGAGATAGAATGAGGAGACCATTTGGGGTCCTTGTCGAAACCATGTGGATCTGGGGTGAAATTTCTGTCATAGCACCATCTGGTTCCAGAATCCTTTTTGGAGAGGGAATTGGGACTGTCTTAAAGATTGCCTTAAGCTGATTGCCTTGACTACTTGGATAGGCACAAGACAGGAATTGGAGGTGAGAGCTTAATACTGTTCAGGAACACTGAGGGGTTGTGGAAGGAAGAAGAGGAGGTGATGGTGACGGAGGAAGGGGAGGAGAAGAGGAGGAGAATGAGGGGGCGGGGAAGGGGAGAGGAGGAGAGGACAGGAGAGGACAGGGGAACTGAAGAACAGAATGGGTAGCTGGAACCTGACTAAGAAAATGACTGATGGAAGAGGGTCATCTTTCTATCTGTTGTTTCATTGGTTAAGTAATAAAGAAACTGCTTGGCCTCTGATAGGACAGAAAATTAGGTAGGAGGAGTAGACAGAACAGAATGCTGGGAGAAAGAAGTTGAGTCAGGCAGTCACCATGATTCTCCCACTCCAGATAGACGGAGGTTAAGATCTTCCCTGGTAAGCCACCTCATGGGCTACACAGATGATTAGAAATGGGTTAGATCAATATGTAAGAGCTAGCCAATAAGAGGCTGGAACTAATGGACCAGACAGTGTTTAAAAGAATACAGTTTCCGTGTAATTATTTCGGGGCATAAGCTAGCCATGCGGGCAGCCAGGTGCCGGGGATGCAGCCCGCTGCTCCCTATTACAACAAATGACCAAGGGATTTCTTAGGCCCAGGATTCTAAACTTTAATGTGGTTGTCTGCCCACAGCTACCTTCTACACCCACTCCCTGGGGAAATGGTTATTTGGGTGGAGTTAAGGAAGACAGTAAAGCTCCACATTTTGGTGGACTTGGAAAAAATGCAACAAGTAAACCATTTAAACCCACAATTCCTCAATGCTGGCCGGACATTTGAATCACACAGGTGAAGTATTTAAAATCTAGCAATGGCCCCTAGGACCTTCCCTCGTTGACTGATTTAACTAAT
The DNA here is from genome assembly GCF_000317375.1 of Microtus ochrogaster. Classification (NCBI taxonomy): domain Eukaryota; kingdom Metazoa; phylum Chordata; class Mammalia; order Rodentia; family Cricetidae; genus Microtus; species Microtus ochrogaster. Next base: position 2,393,757 of record NW_004949115.1, read on the forward strand.
CTGGATGTTTGCTGGTACTCTTTGAAGAGTGTCAATACACTCTTCCAAGCTCCTGGGGTGCTTCTGACTGGCAGTCAAGATATAGCACCATGATGGAAGCAAGCTCTTGGAGCCAGAAGTCGTTGTGAGGGATAAGGAGAATGGAAATCCTCCCTGTGAACACACAGGACATAGGTCTTGAATAAATCTTAATGTCTGGCTTCAGGAAGGGCTGAGTGGTGTCATTCTTCTGGACATCCCTCTCGGCTGTCCAGTTTCCCTCCCTGCCCAAGCCATGACAGCTCTCAGCTCAGTCCATGGCACTTCATCTTGCTCTGGACGTCTCCATTCCCCTTTTCCTATTATTTGTGCTGAATCTTCTTCTTCTCCCTCCCACCCTCTGCAGTCCTCCCTCATTCCCTCTGCGTGGCATATGTGTGTGTTTATATATGTATGAGAGTACATTTGGGATCCCGAAGAAGTTGGGTTTAATACCGGGTGAGCCTTCCCTCTTCAGATAATCTGTTTAAACAAATTTCTCACAGGAGTGCCCAGCAGCATGGGCTCTAGTCGATTCTAGACAGAGTCAAATTGACAAGCAACCATCACACAAGGCAATGGCTTTCCAAATGAACCTATGACAGTCCTCAAAACACTCTGACTGCTGGCAGGCTGTTAGAGGAGGGTACTGGGGAATCCAGCAGCTTCTGGTCCTCAAAGGTGGTAAAGAGATTGCTATTCACTATCTATCTGAAGCTGGACTTTCCTGGTCTTTTCTTTACACTACCTAAAGCAGTGCTGGAGCTGGAAGCCTGAGAAATGTCTAGAACACCCAGGCCCATGTCTATGAGATCCCTAGACATGACATCCTGCAAAGATCTAGCTTCCTGGGTCTCTTTTTCACATCCCCCTGTAGTGCCTTTCCTCCTCACTTTGACAGATGCCATTCATCTCTTCAACTCCCCCCCCCCCAGCATTTTATGCAGCTCGGAGTGAAGTAAGCTCCACAGACCAAGTTACCAGTTAAAAGCTCACTCTGTTGTGGGCAAGGCAGGAGCCAGCGTTTTAGCAGCAGTATAACTGCAACCAGAGAAGGCAAAAGCAGTGAATGGCAGATTGCAGATGCCAGTTCCCTAGCTTTTATAGGCCCGGGCCTGAGGGATGGATCATCCTGTCTTACCTCCTGAAGCTAAATGTGACAAACAAGGGCTCTGCTGTGGGAAGTCATTCAGTAAACCAGGACCAAAGAGGGACGCTTCCCTCGCCTCATATCCATGCCTCCCTCCACTCCTGCCCCTCCACTGGGGAAATGACTTAAGGAGGAGAAAACAAGGCTGGCCTGAAGCTACCTGCAGGGACAGGGTGACCACAGCTCCCTTTCCCAGGATAACTTTCTCAGGGCCACAAGCAGAAATTGAGTAGACCAGGTATAGCAGGCTACAGCTTGTCAATTTGTTGATTTCAGAACGTCGCAGATACCTTTCTTTGTAAGAATTGTTTGTTGTTGTAATCTGTGTACTGTATGGATATACATATGCCGCAGGGCCCCCATGGAGGTCAGAGGACAACTTTGTGGGGTCTTCTTTCTCCCTCTGCCTTTATGTAAGACACAGGGACTGAACTCAGGTCACCAGGACTATGAAACAGACACCTTACCCACTGAGCCATCTAGACAGTCCCCAGACATCTCACTGGCTCCCAGAATCCTTTTATAATGAAAAAAGAATTAAATTACTTTAAAAATCTTTTTATTTACTCTATGAGAATTTCATACATGTTTACAATGTGCTTTCATCCACCCAGCCCCACTAGGTCACCTCCAGCACCTACTAGAACCACTGCACAGTGAGTCTCTCTCCATTTCATGTACTCTCTTGCGGCATAATTTAAAAGGGTATTCTTAAAGGAAAAACACTGGTAATGCTGCCATTTCACTCCCTGGACCTGATGCATCCCTTGGCAGAATTCTCAACGTGTCCTCACGGCTCTTTCACCGTGTGCCAGAGGCGAAGACAGCAAAGGTGAAGAGGACCAGGCTGCCATGGTGTGTCTTGCCTCACGTCAGGTGTCTATATGTGCTCCATCATTTCACTCCCATCTTTGCTTCCGGCCCTTCCCATCCATGACTCACTCCATACCCCATTTTTCTACTCATAATGAGCCTTTTGTGATGTTATTATATATTTTTTAAAATTGAGACAGGGTTTCTCTTTGTAGCCCTGGCTGTCCTGGAACTCACCATGTAGACCAGGCTGTCCTGGAACTCAGAGATCCACCTGCTTCTGCCTCTCTGAGTGTTGGGATGAAAGACGTGCGCTACCACCGCCAGGCGTGATGCTGTTTTTTGTATTTATTTACATCCTTTCCACCTTTTACTCCCTTCCCTGCATTTTAACTCCTCTGGTCCAAGTAGTGCTTCCAGTATGTGCATGAATGCAGGAGGCGGGACCATTTGCCAGAGCACTGTCAAGTTAGAGCAGGGCCACATTCCAGAAGAATTGTCTATCATCCCCCAGCAGACATCAACTACCAATAGGCTACTTGTCTTGGTGAGCCTTACCTCCATCCTCAGTTCAGTTTGGACTGGTTTACTCTGGCACATGCAGCTACAGCTGCTGTGAGTTCGGGTATACAGCGGTCCTCTTATCCTGAAGACACGGATGTTCAGCAGTCCACCGCAGACTCTGCCTGTTGTAGTCTGTCTCCTCTTCTTTGATGATCTTGAAAGTGTTGTGTTTTTTTTTTTATTATTAATTTTGCTTGTTTTGGTGGTGCTGGGGATTTGAACCTAGAACCTTGAACATGCTGGACGAGTGCAATATCATTGAGCAGTTAATTATTCACAGACCCAAAGACTTTTCTAAAATTAACTTATTTAGTGTGAATGTGTGTGATCTATGTGGGCATATGAGTTTCACAGAACATGTGGGATACGAGGACAGCCAAGGGAACGAGTCCGTTCCTTCCACTATGGGATCAAAGAATTGCAGTTAGTTAGGCTTATGCAGCACTTTGATCCATCACATCATTCTGCCAGCCCCTAAAGGTGTGTTTAAAAACCTAGTAAACCAGCCGGGTGGTGGTGGCGCACACCTTTAATCCCAATACTTGGGAGGCAGAGGCAGGTGAATCTCTGAGTTCGAGGCCAGCCTGGTCTACAGGGTGAGTTCTAGGACAGGATCCAAAGCCACACAGAGAAACCCTGTCTCAACAAAACAAAACAAACAAACAAAAAACCAAAACAACAATAAAAACAATTAAACCATTTTTTTTCCAATTAAACAAAAGAAGAAACCTGTATATTTTCTAACATGATTGAACAAAACTCAAATGATCACTGCATCTGACAGGCCTAAAACATTTGATTTGGTCTAGGATCCTTTGCTTACTAGCTGAGAAATGCTTCTATGGGAAATTTCTCTTTGGCCTCAATCTGCCCCACTTCCCCAGAAGAAAACCCCAATCGCACTGGGGCCTATGCAAGGACTCACAAGTCCTACCGAAGGCTTCTGAAGAACAGATTTCCCAGCAGAGGAACCCAAGCTCCATGCATCAGCAGCTCCTTCCACTCCCCAGCACTATTCTTCTGTTTCCTGCTCACCACATTTCTGGGTTGAGTTGGCCCGTTGATGTGACCGAACTAGAACGTCCCTTTTAGGTGTGTGGTTCTTGCCTGAGAATCTAGAAGAGTCGGGAGGTAGACATTTCTAACGGTGAACAAGCAGGAGCTGGGATTTCCTTCTCTTAAGAACTCCAGTGTCTTCCCCAGAAGAGGTCCTTGGTCTTGTTTAATCAGGTCATTTGGAATTCATATCCACTCTAGGAGGTTATCTGCACTGTTAGAGGATGCTGCTGGGAAATCTGTGCCCACAGATACTGTTCTTGAACCTTCTAAAGATTCCTACCATCTAGGATTTCTCTGGGGTTGGATCTCCCTGGTCTAAACAGTCCTTGAAGAATTCCACAATCCCAGACTTCTGCTTGGGTTGTCTCCTGTTAGTCTTTCTTTCACTGACTCCTCACTAGAGCGCCTGTCCCCTGCCCTGGGACTGACGCACTTTGTCAGGGCTGAAGATTGATGGCAGGCACTGAAGGACTTCCGTATCTTTTCTTCCATTGTCTGCCTCCTTCTGACTCCGGGATCTGAAGAGAATGCTTAGCGTTCCATGAATATTCTTATTTCCTCAAGGTTTTTGATAGTCCTCCCTTGAGTTGGCTAAATTGAGGAAGAGAAAGCGGAGAAACCATTGACTTCCCTTTCCCAGTGTGGAAGGAAGCCTAAGAAGGCCGGCTCTCTCCGTGTTCTCTCCCCACTGACTGACCCAGTGCTGATCTTGGTTCAAAATCCCTTTCTTCCCCAGATTGACTCTGCTGGGCAATTTGCTTCAGGTCCATCTTGCAGCATAATCTGCAGGCTGGCACATGTGCGGTGGGCAGGGGGCAGTACAATCAGCTCATTGGAAGGCTGTAGTGTCTGGAAGGTCCTGGAACAGAGGCTGTGAGCACGAGCAGAAGGAGATACATTGGTCTCAAGGAGCCACTGCTTGCTCAGCTGCCTTCACATGGCGTGCAACTCTCCAGTTTGATCTAGTCATTTCCCTACAGTGCGGGAGGAGTCTTAACCTCCCGCATGATTGAGCTCTCTAGATGACAGTGTCTAGCCACTGTCACACTTTGTGCTCCTTGTGTATATGTATTGTATATTATATATACAAGAATACACGTATATGTACACACACACACACACACACACACACACGTGTGTGTGTAGAGCAGTACTACCAGCTATTCAGAAAGGCAGGCAAGGAACAAGAGGAGAGAGCTCCATGGAGAGCCCTGCCCCTACTTGCCCCATATTTGGGCCCCATCAGCAGAGGGTGAGCATGTGTTCTCCCTGAGACAGTGGATTCCACAGGGGTAGCTGAGAGGGCAGGGGACAGCAAACAGTGGACATAGCAGTCAGAGTCTGAGTTCAGACAAACGGTTAGCATATTTTCACCAGGAAGAACAAGAGGCATCTAAGACATGCTGTGGCTAGGGTAAAGAGGAGGGCAGAGCACAGGGGTAGAAAATTCTGGGCTAAGTGCTGAGCAATCTGAACATCAGCAGGACGACGAGACCTAATCTGGCCAAGACGCTAAGTGGCAATGGAAATCCAGTCTACACTCTGCTCCCGAAACCACATGCCCTTCAAAAGGCTAAGTCCATCTGGGCTCTCGTTGGCAGGGCACATGATGAAAGCCTCTGCAACTCTTCGGAGTAGCTTGAACTGCAACACCTCACTGTTCTCCTCCTCCATATTGGGGCTCAGGAGACTGAGCTGTTGGAGACTGGCCCCCATCCTATCATCTTTGGTTCCGGAGCATGGAAAGGCTATGAGTAGGGGCAATGGAGAAAATGGCCAGGTCACCAGACCAGTGGGAAGCTGTGAATCTAAGGTGAAGATTCATTTTTTATTTTGAGGGGATTATTTTCCAGAACCTTCTGCCCAACCAAAAATGTTTTAACTATATTTTATCTTACTGTAAAAGTAATACATGTCTTTTGGGTCTTTCAACACCTCCCTTCCTTGGGTTCCCTTTCATATGCCCTGCAATTTAACTTTCCTGCCCAGTGCTGGGTGGGAGTCCTATCCAAGCATGCTCTTCGGGCATGCTATTCTTTCATGTTCTGCTCCGGGATGAAAATGAAGCTATGATACCGTGATACTCCCAGTTTCCCTATCCATACAATGGAGGCAGATTAAGGCCCCTTTCCTCCTCGTAGGTATCTTGACCCTTAAAAGCCTGTGTTGGTTTGTGTCTGGCTCCTCTTCTCCAGAAACCTGATAGAGGAAGCTGAGGTTAGGAAAACTGTGCACCTTTGGGAAGAATCTGGCAGCCTTCGTGCTCAGAGTTACAGGTAAGAACCAGGAAAGTGAAACGCAGTTCAAAAAGCTCTGACAAGACCGAGGGAGATGGCCAAGCCTGAAGTCAGCCAGCAGCTACTTACTAACAAGCACTGCACAGACAGTATCTTCATCACAGAACGGCCTTTCTAGTAAGCTTCTGCTGACAAAAGAGAGGGATGGGGAGCGGGCTGGGAAGAATGTGAGGACCTACTGGATCTTGGCCTGACTCCAGAGCAAGGCCACCTTGCTGGGGGAAGACAGGGAAGGGGATCTGTTTTGTCAAGGCCACATTTCAATTAGGACTGCCTGGCAAAGGTACAGGAGACAACAAGAGCTCTCTGCTCGGGGAGGAGGGTGCTGTTTGTTTACTTGCACAATGCATACAGTATTATGATTCATTTTCAAAGGACTGGATTAAACAAGGTATGGTGGTGCATTCTTATAATCCCACCACGTGGGAGATGGAGACAAGAAGTTGATGAGTTCAAGGTCATCCTCAGCTGCACAGTGAGTTACAAGGCCAACTAAGGCCAGCTAAGGCTATGTGAGACCTTGCCCTTTGTTTAAAGACTAGATTAAGATTCTGGGGGGCTCTACTTCGACTAATTAGGTGGGTGTTGTCTGGTCAGTCCCTTCCTCTCAGTAAGTCCTGCCTTATTTACATGCAGTTACATACAATACTAGGAAGAAAATGGGACCAAAAAGCACTCCCTTCAGTCTCTATTCAACACATTCATTTGTTATACCCATCTTGCACTGGCCCTTGTGAGCAGCCAGATTTCATCCAGACCCAGACTCAATGATTTTGGAACATGGCTATCAAACATGACACAGGAGGAGATTTAATTTCCTAGAGGCTGAAGTCCTAGAGATTCAGGAGAATCTCCAAGGATTAATTCTGGCTAGCTTTCCCATGACCAGTTGGGCAGGTTTATTCAATCTAGCTCACTCTCTATTTGCTCGCTCTCTCTTATTTGCTCCCCCCTTCTCCCCATTCTCTTGGTGGCATTTATCCTTTATAGTGATTGATGTAGACACTAGGCAAAAGCTTGCCAAGGGAAAATGCAAATTATGTCCCTGTCCCTTTTCTTCTCTTCTGCACTGGGATGGTTGAGAGTCCTTCTGTCTCGTGGGGCTGAAGCTGGGCAGGTGTATCAAAGGAGAAGCAGGGACAAAGTGATCCCCACAGAGTACCATTCATTGTGTGCTTAGGAGAGCTGGCCTGCAACCTAATGACTCTGTTTGTTGAGCTCCGAGCTAAGCCTCACACTCTGCCAGCAGAAAGATGGGTGATGCCTTCTTTCTCTGAGCATGTAACGCTGACGGCGCTAGTGCCTTGTTACATCCCCTATTTCCCTCACTCGCAAAACCTCAAATGACCAATAGATCATACGGAAGTGAGGCTAGGTGGTTGATACTTCCTGCTGATCTCTCTCTTTTTTATCAAAGTTAGGGCCATTTACTGCTACCGTCATGCATTTTAGGCCATGTTGTAGAGAGGCCTACTGACTCCCACCTCTGAGATATGCAGTTTGCTGAGATGTGAAGATCAGGGCTGGATGGCACAAAGCTAATGTAAATGAACTGATGAGAGCGTCAGCCATGTCTTCTTTCTCCCTTCATTCATAGATGACTGACAAGCACCACAGTGACCTGTTAGGGGCATGACACAAAATTTATCTTCCTCTGAATGATTCAGAAACGTCGAGGTACCCCTAATCATGAGCTGAGGTAGCTGGAACCTAAGAACTGTCTGTATAACAGCTTGCCCATCATTCCTCCCAATCAGCCCCGGTAGATGAGTGCTATGGCTCGGCCATCTTACCTGTCAATGAACCAACAATGCGCAGCCACACAGTGACTCAGCCATTGCCTCCTCTCCATCACTGTGCTCCAATCTTCCAAGTGCTCTTGGGACACATGACTCATCTTCAGTACAATCTGGGTCAGCTACAGAAAGCTACGTGTCCACTTCTCTATAAGCCTACTCACATTAAAGGTTTCTTTTCTTTCCTCCATTTACGATGACAAATATTTGTAAATATGGAGAGCACTAAATTTAGACATAAGACCAGCACTGTCATTTCTTTTTCATTGATGTACATTCATTGTACATGGTACTGAGTTTTATACAGACAACGTTCTTCTAAGTATATACGGTACTTTTATCATGTCAGTAATTTCTTTTATATTTACTACTTAGATCCAACATTTCCTAAGATTTTTGCCAGTTTTGTCCCCTATGTCTGTCTCTTTCCTCTCATATAATTGTGGTAAAATGTGCATAGCAAAATTTACCATTGTAACATTTTCAGTGTACATTTCAGTGACATTAGTTTTTTTCTTTTTTTTTTTTTTATAGTGATGAGCCATCTCCGGAAATCAAACTCTGAACTCATTAAGCAATAAATTCACACCCCTCTGACCCTACCTATGTCCTTTTAAATGCTATAGAATTTTAAAGTTCCCAACATCATGGCACTTCACTCCTTAAATATTTGGTAATTTTCCTCCTAATATGAGAACAGTCCAACATAACCGCAAAACCAGTCTCACATTTCAGAAATTAAACAACCATCTACTCTCCAGTTGGCAGGGTCTTTTTATATAAACAAAGGAACCTATACCTAAAATCAGGAGTGAGTCACATGTAGCCATTTCATACACCATGAAATGCTATGTAAATATGAGACATTAATAATCTCCTTAGATAATTTTGAACGTTTGTTGCAGCTCGAAAATTCAATTAGTGTTTATGATTTTTCCCAAGGGTTCTGCCTCCCTAGTAGCTGATGTGGCCAGAGGCGCACCGAGACAGGGAGACAATTCCTGTGGGTTCAGGTAATGGCTTTCATTTCAGCCCAGTCCCCTCTTTCTTCACAGCTGATTAACAAGAAACAAATACATCAAATAAATCTGTACGAGTCTCAGCACCATTATGCCACAAAGGAATATAATGGCCATAAAGCCGGTTCTCAGAAAGAGAGGTGAGCCTTAAGCCCTTGGCAGCAGTCAGTGGAGGCTTCAGCAGCACTGGGTGAGGAGGGGACAGACCGCAGCAGCCAACTTGACCATTCATCTTGCAGGATGGAGAGATTAAGAGTGGATGTGGTGCCCAAGGCCCTCAGCCCCACTCCAGAACCGTCCCCACCCTACGCTAAGGCAGGCTCAAGGCTCTGTCAGCACAGCACAGAGCATAAGCCCCTCACTCGTTTAAGCTCTTTCTGTCTCTGCCTTAGAGATCTGTAAACAGCCACTACTCACTTAAGACTTCAGCTGCATTTTTTTTTTACCCTAGCCATCTTAACAATCAATTTCTGTATGATTGCGTGGCTCGGCTCTTCAGTCTAGCGAAGCCAGGCACCGAGTCAAACATTTTCTTTTTCTTTATTTACACTGTGTCTTGTTTCAGAGAGAAGTTAAAATGAGGAGACAAACATTTAGTAAACAGCCCGAGCCAGATGCTCAAAGCTGCACTAGGTGTTGTGCAAAATGCAAGGGAGAACACATGGGTTGGCTCCCCCCACCCCTCTGTTGCGTTTACAGTTCACTTGGGGACAGAAGACTCTCAGGAAGCAACTAAGCTACAACTGTACCAGGTTAGGAACTCAACTCCTAGCCAGCTGTGGGTGTGATCTTGGGATTTCAATATTCTTAGCAGTAACCTGGACAGGTCACATACATGTACATGTCTGTTTGAGCAGAGTCAGAAACTCTGAGTCTGGAAAGATTGGTCTTCTGAGGCAATGCGATGCGGAGAGTCAAGGGAGAGATTAATCATTTTGTAAAACCTTTCTTCTTGACTTCTTATAATGAACATGTTAGCATCGTGTTCAAATAAATCTAGCACTTAAAGACATGGTTGTATAGAACTAGTTACCCCCTGTTCGGCTCTAGCCATGGTCTGTGCTTATCAATGATTGGGGCAAGCATTAGAAATGGGAGGTGGGTCTAGCTGCTTTTGCAGAGGACCTGAGTTTGATTCATTGCACCTGCATTTTCCAGCTCACAACCACCTGAGTGGACAAGGATGATGGCTCGTTGGGGACTGGAGTCTGGATCCCCGGCATCTACATATAAAAAAAATGGATGGGTGTGATGGTCCTCTTATATGAGGAGGCAGAGGATCAGGGAGTTTGCTGTGATAGTGTGTCTCCTAGTAAATTTAGAAGTTTCACCCATAAAGTCTCACCAACATGACTGCTTAAACATGAACTGAGCAAGGACAGCAGTAGACATGCCAAAGTGGATGAGGTAAAGACCATGGGGTCTTCGCCCTATATAAAGAGCTACAGGCAACTACGGAATGCTGGAGTGGGAGAAAGAGTCTTCCCCAGGGAAGAGCACACCAATTGGTTATCTATACCGAATGGTCGGTCCTGAAACCATATACATACGAGTAAAGTTATACAGATTGAGCAGGTTATATTTAGGGGGCTTTATACATATTCATGTGACAACAATTAATTTTAAGAGGCCATGAATTTGAAAGATAGCAAGAAGGGGCATATGGATGGTGGAAAGGGAAGGGGGAAATGGTGTAATTATATTAAATCTCAAAAAAAGAGAAATAATAAAAAAAAAGAAATGGGAGGTGGGAATGTTCATTGGGGAACTCATAATCAGGGAGGCCTTCCTTGAGGAGGAGCAGAGGCTCTAGGCAGACCTTGAAAGCTGACATGCTTTGCATTGGTAGAGCAAGGACAAGGCATCTTTGGCACAAGATTGGGATGAGTAATACATTGGCAGGGACCACATAGGGAGTGGAGGGCAAAGATGAGAATAACTCCTAAGGCCCAGATGCATCCGTGGTTGGGGAGCATCTTGAGGTGGAGGGCAAGTCTGAGAGGGAGAACACATTAGTTCAGTTCTCCTCTCCAGGGGGCAGTCCCCAGGCCCGCTTGCTTTTGGAGCAGCTGCAGAATCCGGGCAGCGGTAGGTCTAGAGGCTCCAACCTGGTGCTCTTGGATCATGGAGTAAGCACAGCACTTGGGGATTAGCTAATCAATGTCGTAAATTCATCTCCCTTTTCCTGGGATCTGTCAGGAAGCTGATTAAATGCTGTGTGAGTGGGATTTGGCTCTGATGCAAGCCGGGAGCTTGGGGCTGAAGTTTTTCAATGTTCAGCTCATGCATAAAATTCATAGTTTATCATTACCCAGACTTGCTTCTCTAGAACTATCCAGATGGGAATATTTCTTTTCTTTTTTTTTTCTTTTTTTTTTTTTGATTTTTCGAGACAGGGTTTCTCCGTAGCTTTTTGGTTCCTGTCCTGGCACTAGCTCTTTCTAGACCAGGCTGGCCTCGAACTCACAGAGATCTGCCTGCCTCTGCCTCCCGAGTGCTGGGATTAAAGGCGTGCGTGCGCCACCACCACCCGGCCAGATGGGAATATTTCTATATGACAGTCCCGTCCTGGGTGAGCTGGTTGCCTGGCCTCTCTCTCTCTCCACAATTCTGTTGGTGGTCAGGGCCCACCCTATATCTGTCTACAGCATCACAAAACTAGGATCATAACTACCTTAGGGCAGCCAGCTGGTTCTTCCTATTTCAGGGTATCTTAATGGTATTCCCTGGAGCAAGGCCAATACTCTGTGCCTCCAGAATTCTCAAGGATACATGCTACTACTGCCTACCCTTCTGCACCAGGCCCTGGTTAGACTCCTGCTGGCTGTCTTTGCTCTCTTCCATTAAGGCCCAGGCTCTCAGGCATCACCTAAGCTGAGAATTGAATCCTACCATGGGAATGGTGTGTGTGTGTATGTGTGTAGCTTTTCCTTTACCCAAACCCTCAGCCTGATCAGATGAAATGACTCCAGCCAATAGGCAGATGATAAATGGCCAAGAGAAGGAATCAGGACATGACTGCTAACTTCTTCGTGTTTTTTATTTTAATGCTTCCTTTCCCTATATTTGCTCTAAAGTCAGTGGCTTGTTTAATCTACCTGATTCAGGACTGTCCACCTCTTGTCTCTTCATTGATCAAATCTTTCCAGGGCCTGTCTCCCTCTAACTGTGATTTTGCTTACAACTGCAGCAACTGCAATGGAACGGGAAAGCTTGCATTCATTTCTACCGTTTTCTCAGAAGAATAATGACACCAGCCATAGCAGCTACTCTTTATTGTGGAACTGTCGGAAGCCAGGTTTTGTAATAGTCCAGGGATGTCAAAGTGAGGACCCTGTCTGAGCCCGCAACTTGGCTGGGTGGTGTAGACACAGATATTGACATCGGCGCCGGTACATCTATTGAACATGACTAAGCATTGGTGAGGTTCTTTGCAACTACACTGGGATATAAGAGTTGACTGATTTGGATGGCAGCAGTATGCCCTCAGGGTTCGCAATCTATGAGGAAATGAGACCCACAGTAAAGTCTCAGCAAACCAAAATCCAGTCTATCTTAGTATCTTATTTATCAATTGACCAAATACATCTCTCCATTCAGCTGTTAGAAGCAAAAGGCGAAGAACAATGAACTAGCCAGCATGAAGGAATATTTCAAGAGATGGTCTGAGTTCAGCGCATATTTTCCCTGTTGTATAAAACATAACACGGTTCCACTTTACAATAGAGGAAATCAAGGTCAAAAAAGGAAAAAAAAAGCCACTGTCCAAAGTCAGCCGCTAATAGGTGGCTTCACTGTGAATAGAGACTGTATGTATTGGCTGGCTCCTAGAATTTAGTATTCTGCCTGCTACCACCTCTCTGGGATGCTAAGCATTAAGGCAGATATTTAGAAAGCAATGTCCTTAATCACCAAACACAGAATCTATGTCACTGGGCCTCCCATTCTAAGGCAAGAACAGAGGTTTCACACTTTGTAAAGAATTTCATCAATGAATCAAAATTAAAAACCTTTCATTCACTAGAAAACCGAGTTGCCTGTCCATTCTCAAATTTTCTGCACAACAGAGAGTTTGCTTCGTCTTATGACAAGTCTCCTTTAGGCATTTGGAAACAATAGCTGAGCTGACATTTCATTGGCTCAGGGATTCTTCTCAAACCAATGATTGCTTCCTCCTTTGGATGTTGTTGAGGAAACAGCAGTGCAGGCTAAGGCTGGGGCGGTGGAAAAGGAGTCACACACACACACACACAAAATGAAAAACAAAGAACCAAAAAACCAAAAATGCATCATCTAGCCAGGGCCCCAGGTCCACGGGCTTTGTAAAGACCCACTGATACCAGGGCTCACCGTATATGTTGTTCATGTATGTGTAATGCATTTGTGCCTCAGAAGAGAACAATGTTCCTCTCTATGAATAGACTTACATGCACACACACACACACGCGCGCACGCACACACACACACATAACAGATTCATGTGGTATCCTCTACTCTAAATTCACAGTGTGTCCTGCTTCTTGATGGAGGTGGGCCTGAACATTCTCTAAAATAAGACTCTGGCATACACACCCTTCCTGGAGTCTCTCATATCCTCCTTGGGCTACTGAGTACAGAGCACACACAATCACTCTTACTTGACCAGCTTAACTTACTACAGCCATCACCCGCTTTTCTTTGTTTTCTCCTTCCTTCCTTCCTTCCTTCCTTCCTTCCTTCCTTCCTTCCTTCCTTCCTTCCTTCCTCCCTCCCTCCCTCCCTCCCTCCCTCCCTCCCTCCCTCCCTCCCTCCCTCCCTCCTTTCCTTCCTTCTTGCCTTTTCTTTACTTTCTGCTGTTTGATCTCTTATCTTTGCTGGCACAGAGCAGACGTTTTGTAAATGCTGTTCATTAGTAGCAATGGTACCACAAGGTGGCTTGCAGAGGAATTAATTGGCCTTCCTCTATTAATCCCCAGCACCACCTGGCCCCAGGCAAGCTTCACCCAAGGAATATGCAACCTAAGTCTAAACCACAGCAGAGAAAGGTTTCAGATAAGCCTCATAGTCCTGCTACCAATAACATTGCTGACCCCAGGCTCTTCCTGTCTGACATCCCGGCAGGCACTGGTTTAGGATTGCTCTCCATTTGGCCTTTTAGAGTTACAATCTTTACATCTCCTCCATTCCTTGATGAGTCTCTAAATCCTTCTCTTCCTCAATTTCCTCTTGAATTTTCCTTATCCTTTAGCTTGGTCCTTGTGCCTCTTTTTCTTTCTTTGTTCTACCTTTTTATTCTTTTGCCTCCTTCTCTCTAAGCTAG
>NW_004949115.1:2408901-2410399 GCF_000317375.1 Microtus ochrogaster
GGATAGACAATATGCAGATGTATCTCCATACATGTCTGTATATATAGATAAATCAATAAGGCTTTTGGATGTTTCTTGACTGGGGGGCCTGATGGGGGCAGGGTCACAGAGAGACATAGAACAGAGATAGGCAGGTGGAGAGAGAGACAGATGGAGAGGGGGAGGGTATTCTGGAGATTCTGATTAATCTGGAAAGTGGGGAGAGGCTTGCCTCTTTGGGCCTGGGTGCTCTGAGTCAGAACTGGTATGTCTTTATTGCCGCTTTATCCTCATTAGTTCAGTGGTTTATCTCAACAAGCCTGTTAGCTAGAGACTATTTATCTCCATTGTACAGATGAGGAAATGAAGGCACTAAGACAGAGACTTACCCTACACTACAAGATCAGCAAGTAGCAGAGTCATGATGAGAACAGGAGCTGCATTTAAAAGGGGAAAGCAAGTGTCAGGAGGCATTTGCTGCCCTTCTGCACTGTCTTTCCTAAAGCTGTGTGCCCTCCCCCTCCCTACGGTATCAGAATGATGGGGCCTAAAGCAGATTACAGTCTTTCATCCTAGTTAGAGGAACTTGCCACCCTGCAAGCGGCGGCTTGGAGTTAACAAGATGACCAAGGCAAACTCAGCAGAAATGACAAACCCTCCTGTTTCAGCCCCTTGTGTGAAGCTATAATTAACAACTTTCCCAACCGCAAACAAATGCAGCTGCTGAACCTGCATTCCCTTTACCTGTTTCTGCTGCTACTGGGCTTCCCAAGCCTCTTCTCATTTCCTGCCTCTTTCTCTGCCACACCTACGGGACTGGACTTTGTGGAGAATGCAAATAATACCTCTGTATGATGAACTTGCACTAGGACCCAAGGAGGGTCCCAAGACATTCCACAATCCTGGTTGTTAAACATCTTCCAGGTACCACCTCAGCTCACCTTTTGGATCCATGTTGCTTGTTTGATGCCCAATATTTTTGGCTACTACTAAAGCTAGTAACCGATTAGACAAGTGATTCTAATTTTCTACTGCACTAGCTGTTCTCCCCTTTTAAATCTCCTGTCCTCACTATTTATCTATTTGTGGTAGGCAGCAATTTAAAAGGACCCAAATAATCCCCACTTTGGGCCATATACTCCTTTGCAATCCCCTCCTACAATGGGTGATCTGGTCCTGGAGATACATTTGGAACAAGGGTTGAAAGAACATGATTTTTCTTATGAGAGAGAGGAAAGTCCCACTATGTAGCTCTGACTGACCTGGAACTTACTATGTAGAACAAGCTAGCCTCAAGCTCATAGTAATCTGCCTGTTTTTGCCTCTGCCTCTGCCTCCTGAGTGCTAGGATTAAAGGCATGAGCCACTCCTGGCAAGAACATACTTTTTAAAATAAAACTTTATTTTTAATATCTATTCATTGTACAGAGTGATGGGTTCTGTAGTTGTTTTCATGCAACTCTATTAAATACTTTGATTTTATATGTATATATGTATATATATATATATATGTTCATCT
>NW_004949115.1:2411269-2417305 GCF_000317375.1 Microtus ochrogaster
CTTCTTCTTCTTCTTCTTCTCAGAGATGACAAAAACACACATTGGAGACTTACTTTTACTTGTATAGAATAATACAAGTGATGAACCAAAACTGAGTTAAAGTTATAGAAAGACTCTGGCTTCTGCTTGGCTAGCTTAGGCTTGCTTGTGCAGTCTCACCCTCTCAATCCCTTCTATCAATCATAGTGGAGGAAGCAAGTTGCCATGTTATGAGCTTCATAGCAGAGAGGCCCACATGGCACAGCGAGGCATGGAAAACCTCAGTCTACCAGCCTGTGAGAAAGCAAAGCTTGCCAACAACCGCATGAGTGGGTTTGAAGGCAGACCGATTGTTCCAGCTGGTGTCTATATACTGTAGCCCTTACCCACCGTGCGAGGGCAACCTCATGAGGGGCTTTTGATTCAGAACCAGCCAACTAAGCTGCCCCCACATTCCTGACCTACAGGTAAAAGTAAAGTTTTGTTGTAACTGCCTAAATATGGACACACATTCGCACAATAGTAGAAGTTTAAATGTCATTCTGGTTTATTCCTTCAAAGTTCTTCTTGATTCTGAGTGATAATGACTAAAGGCCTAATCAATGTTTTTATTGTGAGATAAGAGCATACACTAATTCAATAAAAATATATCACTCTCCAGATTACAAATAAGTAGTGGGATTTTTAGGTGCTGATGGGAGGCTAATTGAAAAGATTATTGGCCAGAGGGCCCACATTTACTTTGTATATACTGGGTCCTGGCCCCAGGTAATATAGCTTCTTCAAACTCCCAGATGATCAAACCTTATCCCAAATAATTTGAATTCATGGCAATAACCAGTCTCTTCCTTGCATAATAATAACAAAGAGTTTTTGAGTACTAAATAACTCTCAAGCATTGTTCTAAGTCTTTCACAATTATTGGCATTATGAGGAAAAACAGGCACAGAAGGAGCACTTAAGAAATTTGTCCAAGGGCTGGAGAGATGGCTCAGAGGTTAAGAACATTGCCTGCTCTTCCAAAGGTCCTGAGTTCAATTCCCAGCAACCACATGTGCTCACACAGCCAACTGTAATGAGATCTGGTGCCCTCTTCTGGCCAGCAAGCAGACACGCAGATAGAATATTGCTTACATAATAAATAATTTTTATTTTTAAAGAAATTTGTCCAAGTCCAGAGCTAGTAATGGGGAGAACTAGGATTTGGGCTTGGGCTCATAGACATATTACACTAGGGTGCTCTCCTGTCTGCAGCAGGAGGAACGGAAGTTACTGAGAGATAACAGGAATTCTTCCTTTCCTTCCTTCTTGTATTTGCTTGCTCAGAAACTTACAGCAGGCTCTCCAGCTGACGGGATCAAGTTCAGAGTCTTCTTCTGGATCCTTACACTATACAGCCCTACCCTACATAGCTTTCTGTCCTGTATTTTACATTCTTTGGCCCAATGCCCGTTACGATATGCCTAAACCTCCCCACTCAGAAACCATTTTCTTGATTTTGCCTGATTGAAAAAGCTTCAGTGTGTTTTTCAAAGGACTATATATGACAGCTGAAAGGTCTGATGATCCAGTCACATCTTCTGGAAAAATCTTGAAGAGATTTCCAGGCACTGTACCCGGCCTTTACAATTTTTAAGAAATTAATTTCATTATCACTATTATTATCATTATCATTTGAAGGGTTTTTATTTTGTCACAGAGTCTCATTTAGGTCAGGCTGGCCTAGAATTCATTGTTAGCTGAGACTGGCCTTGAACTCTTAATCCTCCTGTCTCCCAAGTGCTGGGATTGCAGGTATATGCTACCATGCCTAGCTTAGAGAGCCTTTCTGTGGTGTAAGTGAAGTATTCTCTGTTACTTTTTATCATGACCCTGTGCTTTTTTTCTTTTAAAAAAGCATTTTAATGCAAATAGTGATAATTTATGCACTTACTTTTGGTTATGTAGTACTAGTGACTAAATCTTTTATATGCTATGAAAAAAGCTTCAGCTATTTGTTTACTTTTTGTCTCATTACATTTTAATGTGTGTGTGTGTGTGTGTGTGTGTGTGTGTGTGTGTACCCACGCATGCGTGCATGCTCATACAAGTCAGTTCTCTCCTTCCACCATGTGGGACCTGGGGATCAAACTCAGGTCATCAGACATGAACTACCTTTACCCACTGAGCCATCTTGCTGGTCCTTCTTTAATTTTAAACCTGACCTGCTGCCCTTGCAATGTATGCTCTAGGAGGGCAGGGCTTGATTTGTCCTAACGCCAATATTTTCCCAATATCTAGGACAGGGCCTGGTACATAAGAAGAACTCAAGGAATAGTTGTTGGTTATGTGGAAATAAAATCACCAGGAAGTTCTTTCATTTGTGTATTTTCTTTTTAGAGCAAGACAAATAAAGTCTTCTAAAGTCTGAGGCCATGCTTTGTGAGCCAAATTCTTGGGATGTGTTTCCCATGTCTCAGCATCTTCAGCCATATAAACCACAGCACTCCGGATCAGGCTGCCGGGGGTTGAAAGAAATACAGTGGGCCACCACACCAAATTCTATTCCTGACCTTTCCGAAGAAGTTATAGAGAAAAGCTGAAGGTGGTGAGGGAGGGAGGCGTGTTATCAGGTTGTCCATATCTAGGTAGTTGGGGGGATCTAACCCTGAACACAGGGAACTCAAACAAAAGAACAGAAGGGCATACATACCATGGTAGGTAAACAAGAGAACAGAAGGGCATACGTATCATGATAGGTAGAGCTAAAGTCTACGTAAATATGTCTGAGAAAAAGAATTCTTGGTCCCACAAAAGGAAGGAGCATTTTGTATCTGAGTTGCAAGGTAATCAGGATATTTTGAAGCTACAAAGAAGTCTAAGAGTCTGTATAGGAATATGAGACTACTATTGAAGGCCTTAATGTGGGAGGGGGAGGGGAAGAGAGAAAGGAAGGGGAGGGGGAGCGCAGGAGAGAAAGAAAAAAGAAAGAGAACACAGTGAGACCTAGCTTTTCACATCTAAAAATAGAAGAATCGTGTGTGTGTGTGTGTGTGTGTGTGTGTGTGTGTGTAGTGGAGGGGGACCCATTTCCTAACTTTAATGCGGTGAGGCGACAGAATAAACTGCCTAGCAAGGACGTTGAGTCACTGGTATTAGAGGCATTCAAACGTCGTGATCAAATCCTAGAGGCATTATCAGTACCAGCAAAACCTCCTGACTGTTGGCAATGGGAGCAAGCGGCGGGGTCTGTCTTCAGAGGCCAATGTTCATACATGTGTACACCCTCCACCGCACACACATTTGCACCCTGAATAGAAAAAATAAATGAGCTCATCTCATCTCCTTGCAGCATTCATTTCACTGGTGGTGAAAGAGCTACTGCCCTCCAGAAACTGTGTTTCTTCTCCCCAGTGACAAGCCACATCTGTGATCCTGATATACCTCTGCAAAGATCCTCCTTGTGTACCCTAGGCCTCCTCAATCAAGAACCATCGAGAAACTTTACTGATCTACCTTTATATAGCTATGTGTGGAAACGTATCTGCATATTCTCTCTGTGTCTCTGTCTGTCTGTCTTTCTCATTAGTTTCAACAGGTTTTAGCTGGATTCCTACAACCCGATAACCTCTGGGAATGCCCCCCCCCCGCCTTTCTGAGTGTTCAATTCACTATTTCTATATTTTCCTTGGAGACAGGTTAGACATTATTTACCTCAGGAGGTATTGGTAACACTTCCTCAAATCCCATTGCGATCAGAGAAGAGACCATTTCTGCTCAGAGGCCTCAGGGAGCCAGCGCCATGTCTTGCCCTTTGTCCTTGTTTTTTCTCCCACCCCATGCTTTCCGGCTTCTATTTGGCATCAATGAACCCAGAGGCCTCCTGAGTCTCCCTGAAAAGAAGAGGAAAAAACAAGACCCAAATGAAATGGATCAACTAGTAGACTGAGAAATCGAAAATGTGCCAGAGGCTCGGAGAGGGAGATGAAGAGCAGGAAGGCAGGAATGAAAGTGGAAAGGCCCCAGCTGAGAAGCCAGTGACCACAAATGGCCCTGCAGGGTCCATGCCCAGCCAAAGCTGCTCTGCTTTGCTGTTCATTGTTGGCTCAGGGACAAAAGCATGACATCTACTGGGGCTGGCCAGCAGAAAACAGTGAGCTAGAGGGATCTGATCTCCAGCATCCCATCTTGTTCTCAACTCCACTTCGAGGTTTCTCCTCCCAGGCTCCTAAGCTTTCTTCCTGTCCCACAAGCCTCGGTCAACCTCCCCCTCAAGCAAATTCACCCCTCTCTATCCTGTTTCTGCAGAACCTTGAGTGTTGGGGGGGGGGCATTTGTGTTCTCAGGTATGAAGTGGGGGATGCTGTGGCTGAAAGATGCATTCTCCAAAGCTGTTACTATGGTAGGTTGAAGGATGAAGAGAGCAGGGTGGTAAGCAGTGGTCACATACATAGTGGAAGCTTTAAGTGATGCTAGCAGGCTTCTTCTTTATAGCAGGTCTTCTCAGAGCCTTTGATACTGCAGTGTGCATTTTGCAGCTATTAAATGGGTATATAGCATTTCTCAAACATACTTGGCCAGAGACTCTTGAGATATGGGTGTTAGAGCAGCTTATGTGATGGTCATGTAACCTGGTTGAATTTTCTTAATAGCCCTTAAACCCCAAACCTAAAACAATATCTGCAATGGCTAGAGAAGACAGTGGCTGTTACATTGGACCAAATACTAGGCCATAGAAGAAGACATTAGTTACAAACGACCCCAGGGATGAGTTTGTGTTTTGTCACATATTCTAGGAAATTGCCACTTGCCACTAGTATACTATAGCTCTCAGCTACACTAATATATACCCATTTTGTAGGCTCCTTGGGATATAAATATGCAGAGATAGAGAGAGCTCTGCATTCCCAAGCCATGTCTCTTTTTCATGTCAAACTCGTGGGTGATTGCAAGTTCTCTCCAAATTATCTGATTTTTGTGACTTTGTTCTTCACTGATGCTGGTAGTCTCCCAAATTTCAGTTTAGAAAGCTTCCTGTCTCAAGAAGGGTCAGCTGTAAGCATGGCCTCTCCCCGTGCCCTAGGTTCTCCAGTATGGGTCCGTGAATTAATCACCACTTTCCAGTGAACAGAATAAGATAAATGGAGACACTGGAGAGAACTAGAGGGCTGTGCTTACTCACACAGCCCCTCTGCTAGCCTACGAAGCAGCCTAACTAGATAGGTCCCCATCAGGGACATCTACTAGATCCCTTTGAAACAGCCGAGGTGCTCTTCAAATGGTAAGTTGAATGAAGTAGACACCAAAATGCTCTTTTGAACAAGGTGACTACTGTGGTTTCAATATGAAATATCCCATGTTTACCAGTTCATGCTAAAAATGGGGATGCTTGTAACATATATGCAGAGGGCTTGGTCTTCTTGTGAGACTCCTAACAGTGAGAGCAGGGGCTGTCTCTGACTCTAGTGCCTGCTTTTGGGACCCTTTTCCTCCCACCGTATTGTCTCATCTAGCCTTAATAGGAGAGGAGGTGCCTAGTCTCACTGCAACTTGATATACCATGGCTGGCTGATATTCATGGGGAGACCTGCCTATATCTGAAAAGAAAGAAGAAGATAGAGGAGTAGATGTGGGAGAAGGGAGGACTGGAAGGAGAGAAAGGAAGGAGGGATAACTTTGGTTGTGATGTAAAAACAAACAAATATGAATGCTTAGTCCCTCTTTTGTGAAATTATTATTTTAAAGGATGTAGGACTGTTAAAACATAGGACCTGGCTGATGGAAGAAAATCTCTAGGAGCAGGTCTTTGAAGTTTCTACTTGCCCCTGGTTCTGGTACATAACTCTTCTTGAGGGGTTAGAGAGATTGCCCAGCTCGGTCCTTAAGAATGTGTATGGCTTTCATGGCCTGATGAAGGTTAATATTCAGGAGGATGCCTATATGGTTGTCTTTGGATTCACCTTCTAATTTAGCTTCTCTAGGATCGTGAATTATAAGCTCACTGTCCTTTATTTATGGCTAGAAACCAAATATGAGTGAGTACATCCCATGTTCCTCTTTTTGGGTCTGGCTTACCTC
>NW_004949115.1:2418145-2433775 GCF_000317375.1 Microtus ochrogaster
GTGGGTGGTCCTTGGACTTCCCACAGGTCAGGGAACCCTGATTGCTCTTCAAGCTGATGAGGGAGAGGGACTTGATGGGGGGGAGGGAAATGGGAGGCGGTGGTTGGGAGGAGGCAGAAATCCTTAATAAATAAATAAATTTAAAAAAAAGCCTAAGGATATCAAAAAAAAATAAAAAAGTCTGACCTTAAAAAAAAAAAGAATGTGTATGGCTTTTGCAGAGGGAAGAGTGAATTCAGGTCTCCACACCCACATTGGCCAGGTCCAGGGGAATCCCATGCTCTGGCCTGCTTGGGCACCTGCACACACGCCCCCGCACAGCCTCATGTATGTATGCACAATTTAAAGCATTGAAAAAACTCTCGGCTTCATACCAGCTGCCGTGTGAGGAGTCTCTGCCCCATGCCCCTGCTCTATGAACTCTGCCATGCCTTCCTTGCCAAACTGGACTGAAATCCCCCTGAAACCATGAATCAAAATAAATTCTTCTTCCCTGAAATTGCTCCTCCTCCAGTCACTTTATTTTGGTTGCAGTGATGACACAAAATTGACTAAAACAGAGATTTAATCCTGGGCAGGGATTTCTTAGCTACCTGAGACAAAGAGGATTTTGCTCACTAAACATTGAGCTCTCCAAAGGTGATACTAGCTCCTAATAAAAGCAGTCTGGCCTCTGTGCTCAGTGCTGCTCAGAGCCCCCAGAAGTACCATGCTCCATGCTATAAAAGACCCTTTAGAGCAACCACACAAATTAGAGTGTAGCCAAAGGGAAGTCATTAAAACGCTGTCAGGTCAATGGTTGGAACCTGTTCTAGGACTTAGACCCCTGTGGAGAACTATAGATCCTGAGGCAAGACATGTAGAGACAACAGTCAAAGTTGTACTTAAATTTCAGGAAGTTTCTGGGTGTCTGGGTTAAGCCACTCAGCTGTGGAAGCACGGTCTCCAAAGGAGTCATTGAACAAACTGGGAAACTTAACACTCGCCTCCCTCATGAGAGAAATATCAAAGGACCTTCAAAATTGAGAAGATGGTCTAGCTATATTCTGAGAGTTTAAAATGGATGCTATTTCTAGGGTTGGTGGTACATACCTCTAAACCCAGCACTCTGGAGTCTGAAGTAGGAAGACTACAGGTTCAAACCCAGCCTGGTCTACACAGCAAGACCTGGTTTAAGATAACAATAAAGAGTCTGCCAGGAGAAAGAGGGAAGGAAGAGGTCAACCTAAGACTGCTTTCTGGGCTGGGCGGTGGTGGCTCACACATGAGTAATCCCAGCACTTGGAAGGCAGAGTCAGGCAGATCTCTGTGTGCATGAGGCCAGCCTGGTCTACAAAGGGAGTTTCCAGGACAGCCAGGGCTGTTATACAGAGAAACCTTGTCTTGAAAAGCCATCCATATCAAAAATATTTTGCTAAAACATTTTAGTGCATACATGTGGTTCTAGCATTCAACAATTTGAGGCCAGCCGGGGGAACATAGTAAGACTTGCCCTGCTTTGTTTTAAAACAAGTCTTACTATGTTCCCCAGGCTGGCCTCAAATTCTTGAATGCTGGAACCACATAAGCGGGGCAGGGGCAAACAAAAACAAAATGTTCTAATGTCTCATGTGACTTTTACATCTATGGTACGAAGGGTTAGGAGCACACAGTGCTGGTGAGAGTTAGATATTTGAGAGGGAGCCTGGACTAGATCATCTCTACAGTCCTTTCCAGCTTCCCATCGCCATTCCCTCCTATTCGCATGCATCGCTGTGGTACCACTGCAGACAACGGTCCTAACCCCACCCATCATCAAAGGCCAACCTGCAAGAGCTGATCAAGGATGGCCAGAAACTCAGGAGGGCCTGGCCCCTCACTCATCTCCCACCATCCACCAGCACATCTCACCAGCCCCCTCATCAGGACTTTCAGGGTTTGTCTGGTGACAGCTAAGTTAATCTGATAAACTAATCTACACTAATGGGATCATGAATGCTAATGAATGAATGTGTTACCTTCCCAAGTGACATATTTGCATTTTAACAGAGGTCTTCTGGAGATAAGGCTTTAACTCAGAGGAGTGATTAATGGTGAAATTTGGGCTGTTTGGCAGTCTAACCGAGGAGATAATTTTGGAAAGGGAAGTTCTTTCCACCTTTCACAACGGACCATCTGCTAGAAAGAGGAAAAAAGCATGTCCCTGCCCTTGAGGGGTTTATAGTTGATAGAGTTGGGAAATTATCATGGTTAACATTTATTGAGTTTCCACCAAAGTGCTGGCCATTTGCTAAGTGCTGAATAAATATTATCTTTGAATCCTCACAACAAAGCCCTTTGAGGTGGGTACTTTGCAGATAAAGGGACTGGCCTCAGAGAGGTTAAGTAAGTTAGTCCTGCATTTCATTGACGCTACGAAGCTGTCAGTGGCAGCAGGAAGCAACACGGTGGTCTCGCGCTTCAGGTTTCCCTAAGAAAGTAAAGAAAAACTGCTACCAATTAAATGACAATGTGCTATAGATAGTAAGACACATCTTACTTTCAGAAATGTTCAAAGTTTGTCTTTGAAATACATTTCAGTAAGTGGCAAAGCTGACTTCAGAGTACACTTTCTGCTCAATGCTGTTTATAGAGCTCAAATAAAAAAGCAGGGGGAACACTCTGAGCTAGTAACATAATAGCAAGTACATATTAATATTTTTAAACAGAGTAAGTCCAAGGTCAATAGCAGGACATGTTGTTGATGGAGGTCATGAACTGCAGTGGACAGGAGAAAAACATGGGGTAGCATTTGCTTCCAGTAGAAACCTAGCTGAGCTCTGTCTCAGGCCAAAATGAGGAGTGGCAGGTAGCAAATTACTCTCAAATTACGTTTTGAGACCATGGCATATTGGTTGTATTTGTTAGAGTGAAGGGATTAATCAGGGAAACTGTGAGATGTACTTTAGTGACACGGAGATAAGAAGAATGAGCAGGACTCTCTGAACATAGCAGACAATGAGAAATACTGAGAACTCAAGAACAATGCAATGGGTTTTTGATCCTACTGCACATACTGGCTTTGGGGGAGCCTAGGCAGTTTGGATGCTCACCTAACTAGACCTGGATAAAGGTGGGTGGTCCTTGGACTTCCCACAGGGCAGGGAACCCTGATTGCTCTTTGGGCTGATGAGGGAGGGGGACTTGATTGGGGGAGGGGGAGGGAAATGGGAAGCGGTGGCGGGGAGGAGGCAGAAATCTTTAATAAATAAATAAAAAGAAAGAAAAAAAAAGAAGAATGAGCAGGCAGATGGTCCTGAAGCTGTGCCTTGGCTTGATGATGGACAGTAGTCTTACAAAGATCCATATATTAAAACTTAGGTCTCAGGGTATCTGTACCTAGAGGTCTATGAACCTCTAAGAGGTTGGGCCTTAGGGGAAGCTCTTAGGTTGTTGGGGATATATCCTGGAAGGGGATTATGGAACTCCTCCCTCTCTTCCTGTCTCTCTCCCCTCTCCCACATTCAGTCTCCCAGCCTCCTCTCTGCTTCTTGGTTCACAATGAGCCGTTTGTTCTTCTACATGCTCCAGGATGCGTTGCTCTTTCAAAGGCCAAAGCAGTAAAGCTACAAAGTCTCTGGCTGGAATTTTCAGAATCTTAAAAAATAAACCTTTTTATCTTTATAAGATAATTGCTCCAGATATTTCATTATAGTGATGGTAAGATGACTGATCTGTCCAGGATGAAAAGTTTCCAATTTAATGTAATGGACAAAGGAGATAATTATGGATTCTTGTTGGTTAATTTCAACCCATTAGGGAAAGTTCATTCTGGCCACTAATCTCGAAACTAGGGGCTTCCTAAAATGATAAAGAAGCAGCATGAAAACAGTCAACCTTGAAAACATAAATGCAAGTAACATTATAATATTAAACAGATTATATATACAATAACATTAATGAAAAATGAGGGCATAAATTTGAAGGAGTGTAGAGAGGGTGGCAGGGAATATGGGAAGGTTTGGAGGGAGGAACAGGAAGGGAGTGTAAATGCTGTAATTAAAATACATTCTCAAAAATAAAAAGGAAAGTGAAACAGTTTCACAAGGGAATCCCATCATCAGAGGCAGCAGAATTCCAGGGCATTACGTAATTGACTTCTCAACCTTTTCTTGATGTCCTGGTCTCTCTTCTGTGGAAGAGGAAGTTGATGAGCCATAATGGCTGCCTAAGGCTTGAAATCTCTAGCCCAGCTACTTAAACATGGCCCCTTCTTCCCTCAGCAGTGGGTAGCTCTATAGCCTGGATAATGCCTATCAAGTTTTTGTTGAGTTCTTGCAATGTCTTGGAGGACATGCGAATAAGAAACAGGTCCCAGAAGAGCTAACTTCCTAGCTGGGGAAGAAAGGAAATATATAGAACATTGGAGCAATATAAGATGGTAGAATCTGTCATTGAAATGTGTTCAGATTCCAAAAGCAGGGGGAATTGTGGATGTCTTGTTTTCTTCTGTATTTGAGTGTGTTCTCAAAGTTTCCCATTACATATTGGTATTGCTTTTATAATTAAAGAAAGCTGTTATGAAAAAGGAAGTGGCAGCTAATAAGGGCTTAAACAGTCAAGCATGTCTTCACAGCAGATGCTAGATTTCAGCTTGTTGGGCAGGGGAGATGATACAAATATTGGCACGGAAGAAGGGGCCACTGTGGGCAGAGGGAACAGCAGAAAGAAGACTGTAGAGAGAGGACATGAGAAGAGTGAGCTGCACTAAGGGAGAAGCCAGAGAAGAGGGGAGCCTGGGAGTTAGAGATGTAAGACAGTGATTTCCTTAAAATGCTAATAAATAATTGTGTTTTTATTGCTAGAACAAGATACCAGAGACAAGCTCTTTTTTATTTAGTTCATGGTTCTCTAAGTTCAAATTCTTACATCTGGTGATGGATTTCTTGCTGGCAAAATTCTAAGGTGACACTATATATTATGTGGCAAGAGACAGAAGGGTGTATGTGTGTGTTGGTCTATGGTGGTCTCTCTCCCTCCCCATCTTCTTATAAAGCCATCAGTATTTATTCACTCAGGTGTTACCCTGATAACCTTACTAAGTCCTAATGAACTTCTTAATGCCCCACTTGTAGACACCATAGTTGATGGTTGCCTCACAATGGGGATGAGAACCTCAGAAAGGGGACTGATTCAGTTTCATTACACAAGCCCTCTGAATGGGTGGCAGTGCATATTCAAACCATATCCAAACCTGAGCAAATGCTGAGTCCCAGCTGTTGTGGAAGGCAGGCTCTGAATCCCAGGGAATGCAACTCTTTTTTTAATATATATATTAAGCAAAGAGCTCTTTGTAGCCTTTTGAGCAGGCAGTACCATGATGAAAGACATCGTTAGGAGATTCTTTTGGCAGCATCTTTGGAAGACAGGCGTAAGGTGGTGGGGATGGACACAAAGGGATTATTTAGGAGGTTGATGTAGCAATCCATCTGTAAGCTTATGAGAGATTGGCTAGGATAATGATGATAGAACTGGCCAAGAAGAGATGGATTCATTGGGTACCTTTGGGAGACTGCTAGTGATTGACTGGATAAAGAAGCAGGGATGGATCCAAGACTCAAGTCTTGAGCTATTGAAAAGTGATGGTGACTGCAAAAAGAAAGGTTGGAGAGAGATCCTGAATTTGTTTGTAGCTATGGTAAATTTAAAATGCTGGTGAGGACCAGTGAGGTAGCTCTTCAGGTAAATGCATTTGCCACAAAGCCTGGTGACCTGAGTTTGAGCCCTAGAATCCCCATGATGGAGGAAGACAGCCAACTCCTGTAAGCTGCTCTCTGACTTGGACATGTGTGCCGTGGCATGTGCACTCCCACCCACAAACAAATAAATGAATGTAAATATAGTTGCATATATGAATATATAACCTAAATTGTGTGCTATATATGTGTATATATGTATATACATGTGTATATGTATATATATGTGTGTGTGTGTGTGTGTGTGTGTGTGTGTGTGTGTGTGTGTGTGTGTAATAATGAAGTTGAACTGGGTCTTGGGTCAAAAGTTAGCTTGGATCATTTCCAGAATTCATTTAGAATTTCAAACAAAGACAAGCTATGTGTAGAAGCACATGAGGAGAAGAAGAGGAAGGAACAGTAGTAGACCTAACTGCCAAGTTTGATTTGGACTCTGTGGCTGGTGGTCTCTACAGCATGTAATGGGAGCAGGCTCGTGCTCTGTTTAATGATCCCTCCCCCTCCTTTATCTCTGTCAGGGAGTGATTTCCGATTTCTGTTTATAGTAGAAAGATTCAACTCAACTGTAGGTAACAAGATGAATATGTAACATTTGCTTTATTAATCATACCTGAATTGTCTGATTTCACTGATGGTGGCAACAGAGCCAGCACTACATATGACACCCTTGCCAGCCACATGCCATAGCAAGGTAGCTGAGTCCAACCCACAGAAGCAAGATGCAGACTGGGCCATGTTCATGTAGGATTAGAGGCAAGTCCCATTGCAAATGCAACCGGGTACTTCAGTCTCCCCTGTGTCAATGGTTAAGCATCTGAAACTAACTTGCTTGGGTCCAACCGAGAAGCAGAATGATAAACAGAACAATTATTGTAAGGAAAATATATACTACAAGGGGAGAAAACCATGAAAATAGATATTTTTCCGGATGGAGACTCCTTACCACGTATGTGGTTGGGTCTTAAGGCAGCTGTTGCCACCGTAGCCTCTTTTATTTCATCATCTCCCAGTGTGTTTTTCCACGCGAAAGGTAATAAATATGATAACCCCCCTAGTCAGCGACTTGCATTCTCTCTTCCCAGTCCCTCACTTGCATAAGCATTTTTCAATCTGGACACCTGCCCACTTCTCAGCCACCCTCCTCCCAACCCGCCTCCCCCCTCCCCCGCCTCAAATCAGCAACCAAAACACTGAACAGAAACCTTCAGCAGGGAAGTGATGGAGGCTGCCGGTTGACAGACTCCGCAGTGCATGTGTGCATACGAGAGCACATTACTGCATGTGCGTGCATGTGCTCATCCACCAGTCTAGCCATCTGTTCCTCTGTTTCCCCAGTGGATTTGTATCAAAATCAAAGACAGGCCTGTCTGGCCGGGTGGTCCTGCCTCCAAAGCAGAGCTCCCTTGGTGGTTAGGAGCCCAGAGTCCGGGCAGACCTGCTCCACTCGTTCATCTTTCTAAGGCATCAAATAGATTTCCACACCATGAGGAGGATTCAGATCTTACCCATAGCATGTTGCCTGCAGTTCCCTACCTTCTCCGACCCCAGGAAAGCTTGGGGACTGGGCCCAGCTAACTGCCTAGAGTTGCCATTCCGCAGGCTGGACAGGCAGGGGCAGGCCGGTGGGGGAAAAAAAAAGAGCAGGCAGAGGCCTCTCACCTCATTCTTTCACCTACCTGTGGCCTCCTCCCGTAGCTCTCCACACCAGCTGGAACCCCAGAACTCCAGCTGGCATGAAAGTGCTGTGGTAGCTCTTGCCATACCCAGGCACAGGTGTGACCTCCACTGGGACGATCCCCAGTGCCCAGAGGAGTTTTCAAACTCACTCTACCCAGAAGTTGAACCATGTATCCTTCCTCCCAACAGCTCACTGAGCTCTTGGGCCTGCCTGAAACAGATCAGACTCAGTATTCTCTGCTTTCAACCTTTGCACCTCAGCTTGGCTGTTGTCTTTATAGGATTCTGCAGCCAGATTCCTCATGGCTTACTCCTTAAGTCTTAACAATGAAGGCTCCTTGGCAAATCTTTTCTTGGCATGATTAACTGCTTAGCCCTTTGCCATCAGAACTCCAATGGCATTCTGACCCCTGCAGAGCCCAATAATGGGTAAGCACTGAGGCTATGAGGAGCCGGAACCAAGCCAAGAGAAAGTGCTTAGTAGTTTACTTGCGGCGCCAATGTTTTCCATACCCTTTGCATTTTATGCTCATCTTTATGCCCACCACCCTCAGTCTCATTTGGATTGAGGTAGTGTCTAACAAGTCGTGTGTCATTTCTCCCCCCTCCCTTTCCCCCATGAATTCTGCTTCCTACTGTTTGACTAAGTATCCTAAATCACCGCATGCAGGAAAGCTCTCTAGGGTGTCTCCATGTCCAAACTCCTCCTTCTGAGAGTCAATGCTCTCCAAATCTTGGGCCCTTTCCCCAGGCAAGTATCGCACACACAAGGCATCTCCAACCCCACTGTTTCTGCTAGGCAGACCTCCTTTAACCCTTCTTTGGTTCCCCTGAAGTTCCCACCTTCAGCCTTTTCCCTGCAGCCCCCTTAAAAGCCTGCTCCTTCCCCTAGTCGGACATCTCAGTTTCACACGTTATGTAAAAGACAACTCAAGTTCAACCTCTTTGGGAAAGCCTTCCACCTCTGTTTCAGCCTGCACTTTCGTTCTCTCTAAACCTTGATCCCCTGAGGCATTTCCTTTCTAGAGTAAATAATGTGGCATCTAATTCTTGTCCATCTTGTATTATTTGTAGATGCTTCCTCCAAGTAAGAACTACTTTTTTTTTCTGTGAAATTATGAGTCTTTATAGAGCAAGGTCTTTGCTTTTTCCCCTTTCACCAAAACATGGGCAGAGGGATAGATCCAGGAGTGCGTTATCAACTTCTGTTGCCCTGCCTTACCTCCAAACGAAGGGAAGAAGATAAAATTGAACACCCTCTAATGAACCCCTCTGTCTGTGCCCCCTCCTCCCTCCTAAAATGTAACCAGGCAGCAGAGCAGCCCAGGCTGCCAGAGAGGCCCCACCGGCCAATCTACTGTCAGATCCCAGCTTCCTGAACACTCCTACCTCCAAAGGGTTTCTGGGCGATCAATAACTCTGCTTAAGTGATCAATCTGCAACACAATGGGCTTCAGGGGCCAGTGTTTGATTAACTGGAGAGAATAAATGTATGCAGGCAGGCAGCGACTGAACCGAGAGAGGGAGGAAGCTAAAGAATGGGCCAAGGAGAAAGATGAGCTGGGGGGGGGCGGGGAGACAGGAAAGGGGGTGGGGGGGGGCGGGGAGACAGGAAAGGGGGTGTGTGTTTAAGAATGAGAGAGCAGTTCTTACCTGATCCCAGTAAACAGCCTAACCAAGTTTCTGACCAAGGTAGGTAAATAATCCTGGTGCTTTCTGGGAACCTAACTAGCCTGGGGCTGCTGGGCAATTCTGTAGCTTGACCCAAACTATTGCTAAAGTCCACCGAGGACTACACAGACTCCATGCTGGCTGGAGAAAGGGTGTGATGTGCAGACTTCTGGCTATCTCTAGGAAGGACTTGGGGTGACTATGCTCACCTGCTGAGTCTATAAGAAAACTCAAGCACTGAAATCTTCTACTCTTCCACCCAAGCCTGATGACTCAGAAACCTTTGATGTTATGGGAGATAGGCTAATCCTTACAGGGTGTTTCAGCATTATCTGCTCTCTACCCAGAGGTGTACGTTCTGTTCTTTCTCTCAAGACCATGAGGCTGAAGGTTAATTGGGTAGTTAAAAATAAGGAGTGCCTTTCAGATTTGTTTGAGAGGGTCCAAATATCTAAGTTGTACTACGGATCAAAAAAAAATGTTCAGGGAAATATAATGTTATCCGGAAAAAACAGCAGATGGCTTCTTACTGCGAGAAAGTTCCTCCTTTAATCTAACCCTGATTCCTGCGGCTCTCATTAAAAACACGTTCTTCACATATGATGACATCCCTGTTCTCTAGGTGATGCAGGCTTGAAGCCTTGGAATCATCTTTCATTCTTCTTCCTTCTGTCATCCCGGTTATCATCAGTGGGTAAATCAATTTCTTCTGCCTCCAACACTACCTATCTCCTTCATTCTGTTTCCATCCAGCTGCTGTAAAAACTCTTAACTGGTCTTCCTATCCCAGGATGAGTCCATTTTCATCAATCTACTGAATAGGGGTGGGGAGGAGAAAAAAGAAAAAAATATAATGAAACCAGGAATTAATTCCCATTTACAGAGAATGAAGGGAAGAACAGAACAGGAGAAATGACACTAAGAAGCCTAACCAGATGATGAAAAGCAAACCAGAATGCGGGGTATTGTGCAAAGCAACCAAATCAGAGCAAGGGGCTATTAAAGGGGCCTTGGAAGCCAGAATGGCCAAATTCAATAAGTTAAGTTCTCTTGGATCTTGATTCAAATAAGCCAGTTGTACAATAAGTTTTGAGACAATTGAAGATGTCTGATTAAGGATTGGGTAATGGATGCTATAAAAAG
The DNA here is from genome assembly GCF_000317375.1 of Microtus ochrogaster. Lineage (NCBI taxonomy): Eukaryota > Metazoa > Chordata > Mammalia > Rodentia > Cricetidae > Microtus > Microtus ochrogaster. The sequence continues at coordinate 2,428,351 of NW_004949115.1, forward strand.
ATTGTTGTTACTTTTGTTAGCTCTGTGAATGGTACTGTGGTTATGTGAGAAACAAATGCTCACTGTGAAGAGCTGCGTTAGGGATGAAATGATGTGATTGACATTTGGGATTTCTTTTCAAATACTTCTGTAAAAGAAAGGACAGATGAAGCAAGCATGGCCAAGTCCTGGTGATTGCTTTTATGTGGGAAATCATTATACAAGTATTGTGATACTTCTCTTCCCGTTTAGAGGTTGAAACTGTTCATAAGTAAAGAGCAAAACCCATAGTCATCCACTATTTCCAAGCCTACCTTCCTTGCTTAAGAGTCCATACCTACCCTACTCTGTAGAACAGCTATCCCATGTTCTTTCTTAAGTTCTATCTGCCTGAATTTAATTTCTTCCCTCACGTGTCCATTCCCACACTCCACTGAGCTCCTCAGCCAGCATTAAGTCTTTCTTCTATGCACCAGGTACTATAACACACAAAGATGACTGAGAATGAGGACAGGGATTCTTGTTTCCTCTAGATTCTCTCTGATGATGTGTATGAAGAGATGTAATAGAACCCCCTACTCATAGGAGACAACAAATACCCAAACCAATTCAACAATGTTTATTTAGCACCTAGTATGTGTAAAGCATTGGATGCTTTGGCGGCAAAAACAAAAGATGAAAAATATTAGATTCACTGAAGTCATAATGTAAGTAAAACAAACACCTATAGAAAGCTTTACTTGTGTATAAAGATGAATAAAGGATCAAGCAATTCTAGCGGAATGTGCCAGTAATGTATTACCAAGTGCATTTTGGAGATGGGTAGAAGAGGTCAAGGGAAGGAGGAAAGAGGGGAGGGGTAAAGAATCTCTCTCTCTCTCTCTCTCTCTCTCTCACACACACACACACACACACAGAGAGAGAGAGAGAGAGAGACAGAGACAGAGACAGATAGAGAGAAAGACAGGGAAAGACAGCGAGAGACAGAGACAACACACAGAGAAACAGAGGTCACTTGTACTTAGAGAAGCCTTCCCCAGAGGAGGCAACTGCATGTAGACTTGAAGGACAAGTATGGTGTCATTTGGATGGGAAAAGAGAAGACTCGTGACTAGCGGATGGCATGAGTGAAAAGGCAGATGCAACAATTGTATATAAAACATGCTTTGAAGACTGGATGGACTCAAGGATCCATATGGAGCTATGTTTCAGAACCACTTGGGAGAGCTTGTTAAAATTCATATTCCTGGACTCCAGCTGCCAGACCTACTGACTCAGAAGCCCAGGCAGCTGCATTATAATAAGTACCCTGAAGTCATTTGGAGACACATTAAAAATTGAGAATCAATGATGTGGATAAAAAGTGAGAAATAAAGTTGAAAGAGTACATAGGATTAGGCTGGCTCAAGGAAGGCCTTGAATGTCAGGCTAAGGAAGTTAAAAAATTTCCCACAGGCAATCAGCTATCATTCTCAAGCATGCAGAGCAGAAGTGTCTATGAATAATGGATCTTTCTGAATATTAATCTGGCAGGGGTGTATGTTACAGGCAGAAAAAGAGAGACTGGTGAAGGACAGACATTCATAGTTGCAGAGGGCAGAGGGCAGAGGGCAGAGGTGGTCTGGGCTTCTCGTCTGGGCGACTAGGAGGCTTGTGATAGCAGAAAAGTCAGAAGAGCCCGTCATTGTTGGCAGTAAATGAGGTCAGCTTGTGAATGCTGAGTGAAATGTTAATGTTAAGTCTAAGATGATGGCAGACCACTTAAATCAGGTGAGTCATTCAGCAAGTAACTGTGGGTACATGGCCAAACCTCAGAGGCAAGGTGAAAACCCATGCTACAGAAGTGGGAATAACTAGGGAAGATGTACAAGGGGAAAGCCATGATGTAACTGTATGCCTGCTCCCATAAAGAAGTGGCGTTAATCCCAGCACTCGGGAGGCAGAGACAGGCGAATCTTGGTGTGTTCGAGGCCAGCCTGGTCTACAAGAGCTAGTTCCAGGACAGGCTCCAAAGCTATACAGAGAAGCCCTGTCTTGAAAAACCAAAACCAACACTCCCACCAAAGAAAAAAAAAAGAAAGAAAAGAAATGGGGGAGCAAGGGGAGCTCCCTTGCTGCTGGGCAATTCTGTAGCTTGACCCAAACTATTGCTAAGGTCCACTGAGGACTACACAGACTCCATGCTGGCTGGAGAAAGGGTGTGATGTGCAGACTTCTGGCTATCTCTAGGAAGGACTGGGGGAGCTCCTCTCTGAGGAGAGGAGGCGGGACTAGCAAGAAAGAGGATTAAGGAAGGCTCACAGGAATAGAAGGAGGTTCAGACAGTGCAACCAGGCAGACAGCTCTTTCAACAGCTTGGGGAGGCTGATATGGCTACTGCCATAGTGGTACTGGTGCTCAGAGAGAAGTCACTAGTGATGTACTCCACACCTCTCCTTCTTTTCAAGCTCACTAACACAAATATAAAAGCAAATTTATCTATTTACCCAACTGTCTGTCCATCCACCCTCCCATCCATCTATCTGTACAGTTATCCACTTTTTTCTTTCTTCATCCTGTTGCTGTGTACTCCAATTTCAAACTCACTTTTCTGACTAGAAGGGAGAAGGAACTATTGTGAATAGGCTATCAATGTTCCACTCTAAGGTTGGTGTTCCTGGTCTGAAAAGAGGAGAGAATGGCCAGTTTCTCTTCCATTTGCTCCCAACCCTGTCCCTTGGGCCTTAGTCTTCGGATTTCTCTGCAGACGGCAAGGTTCAGCTCATTTTGAGAATGCTCCATGTTGGCTGCAGAAAACACAAGAGAACATTTATCTTTTCGAGTTTATGGTGGGGAGGCAAACTGAAGTCCCTGAAAGAGAAGGAAGATCAGGGTTTTCTGCTGCTAATGCTAATGGCTTCAAGGCTGGCTCACACTGAAGCTGACTTGGGTGTGGCCAGCCCACGGTATTTGCTCAGCATCCATAGTTACCATCTCAGTCCCCAGAGAAGGGATTGCTAGGTTCCATGTGAAGGTATGGACCCCTACAATCCAAACACATCTTATTGTGCTACCTGCTTACAAATTCGATCCAAGTATGCGGATGGAGGTAGGAGGAGTGAAACAGATGAAGGAAGAGAGATAGAAAATTGTGTGTGTGTGTGTGTGTGTGTGTGTGTGTGTGTCTGTATTTTCATGGTTTCAATTAGTTTGGAGATTCAAAAACAATGAGAGATCCTTTCCTTTGCATCTGTGCTGACCCTTCATGGTTCCTTGCCAGGGTAACCGTAGAGCCCTCTCATTTATGCAGATAAATGGGTGGGTGGATAGGCTCTTGTCTTGCACCCATACTCCCACCAAGAGCTGGCCTGGGATTACTGTAGTAAGGCCATGCTGGTCCAGTGCTTTCCTTTACCCATTTCTCCTCAGGACTGTGGCTGCCTCACTCCAGCTCCTTCCCCATTTGCCACCCTCCCAGCTCCAGGGCTTTCCTAGCCTGTAGATATCACCTGCAATCCCAGAGATTTTGTGTTGCACCTTGCCAGTCTACTGCTAGTGCTTCCAAAGGATGGTGCTGGTAGCAACATCCCTTGGGCAGGCCACGTAGCTCACTTCTCAAGGCCGCTGGAATGCATCATTTCCCAGAGGGAGAGTCCCCTACCTCATTCAAAATGGAGTTTGCAGCCTGCCAAGAGTTCCCTAGCAGAAGCCCCACTGCACTGTCTGAAGCCACCGTGCCAAGGCATCATTAGCTTGGGGGCCCTTGCTGGCTTTAGGCCCATAGATTGACCATTCTGCAGGCCAGTGCAGCTCTGCAATATGTCCAGAGCCAGGAGTCTAAAGCACCCATCCCCTATTTTCACCAGCCCTCTCTCTTCCTTGCTCCCTCCCTCCCTTCCTGGCTCCCTCCCTCCCTCCCTGGCTCCCTCCCTCCCTGGCTCCCTCCCTCCTTGGCTCCCTGGCTCCCTCCCTGGCTCCCTCCCTCCCTCCTTTCCCCTCTCTCTCATGGCCTTCAGCCCCCACTTGCACAGCAATTGTTGGGTGTGACATCTCCACACACAGCAACGCTTCTCTCTTGCTTAGAGCATATGCCCCTCCCTCCTCGGGATCCTGCAGTGGTTCCCAACTGCCTCTCAAATAAATTTAAATCTTATCTTTGTGGGCCTTAGAGCCCTCCATAATTGTATCCCCCCCCCAACAGCACACACCACATGCACCATGTACAATTCAGGTTCAGACATAGGCACAGCAGACACTGTTCACAAATGCTCCTGGCTGGAGCTGCCACAGGTGCTTCTAAGATCTCATCCAAAGAGTCACTCCTCTGCCTCCTTTTAAAATGGTAAATGTTACCTGTGAGGTACAGGCAATAAAGTCCTATCAGCTATTAACAGCTTGCCCTGGCACGGATTCTGTCATCAAATTTGACAGAGAAAGGAGCAAAGCCCCGCCTTATAGTCTAGGGGGGCGGGGGAAGGGACTCAGAGCAGTCCAGGATTGGGGGGGGGAGGAAAGGGGCTCTGACGTCGAAGCTATCTCTGTCACGATTTCACCCAGGGCTACAGTCTCCGCGTCTCTACTTAAATCAGACACACTAGTCCTTGCTCCTCCAATCTTGCTACCCTCTCCACACACACGACGTCTTATTTCACCTTTAGGCTACAATCCTCAGGCCAAGCTACTAATTGGTTCCATCACATGAGGGGTAAAACATGGTGAGTTGACGCAGCTTGTTTGTTTGGGCATGGTCAAGTGTTATCGAGTTGCCCCTGTGGAAGAGCTGAGAGCCCTTTGCTTCATGGAAACAGTGAAGACTTCCCAGGAAAGCTCTCTCTGCTCCCAGAAGGCTAGAAACTGAGTTCCCCCAGTTTCTCCTGCAGTGAGCTCAACCCGCAGGGCAAGGGAAGGAGGGTCTGGGTCTCCCAGCAGCAGGCTTTTGGGCTGAACTGACACATTAGGAGGGACCCGTAGGCTAAAGTGTGCACACTGCTTACCCCATCTCCTGATGGAAATACTCACTTGGTGCTTTACTCTGAGTCAGCAGAGTTCCCCACCCTCCACTCCTGAAAAGGGCGCCCCCAAGGGAACCTTGCTCTTATAGCAGTTTCTTCCTTGGGCAGCAGGCCAGAGACAGCCCCGCCCTCCACAAGAGCTGCAGGATGCTGAGGAGCCCCCCCCCCGTTCAGGGCTCTGAAGCTGGTCCAAGATACCAAAGGGAGGGTCAGGTCTGGCAGAATTCATCCTCTACTGTGACCAAAAGCTTGTCAGTGGCAGCTGTGGGGAGGGGGTTATCACCTGCTTCTGATGGAAAGTGTCAAACATTCGCCTGTGCAGTTTCAATGTGTGTGCGTGCACTTGCTCAGATGTGGAGGGGCACGGATATAAGACTTGGGTATGCTTTTTTCCAGAATGGAGTTCTTAAGGGCTCTGGTAGAAGTGTCCACAAAAGCTTAAGGGATGGGATAGT
>NW_004949115.1:2434360-2434868 GCF_000317375.1 Microtus ochrogaster
GCGCGCGCGCGCCAGCGCGCCTGTATGTTTCGTCTTTGGATGGGGGTGACTGTGGTTGAGCGCAGCGAATGTGGTGCGGCTGTGTGTGCGTGTGAGTGTGCGTCTGTGTCCGCTTGTGAACATGGCCCCAGGAACCACGCACATGCTTCAGACAGCTGTTTCTGGCATCCCCGGGGCTAGGGCTTTGCCGGACACCCCAGCTAAGTGGCCACCTTCCAGCAGCCAGGCCCCGCATCTCACCAGCTCTCCCAAAGGCGCCCACAGCCCCAGCGTGCACACAAAGGCTCCATAATGAACGCGCTGCATTCCCCTGCGCTGGGCTCCTCACCCTGCACCCGGGGCGGCCAAGGCGAGCCCGCCAAGGCTGAGACTCACCGAACACCGGGTGCCCAGCCCGCCGCTCCCCTTGGCCGCGCAAACTCCAGGCGGCCCGACGCTCGGCTCCCCCAACCCTGCCCCTGTCTCCCGGGGGCGCCCAAGCGTCCGTCGCCCCCTGAGCCGGCCCGGG
>NW_004949115.1:2435278-2436173 GCF_000317375.1 Microtus ochrogaster
CGGGCAGGCTGGCAGCGGCGCGCGCGGGCTCCTCGGGCGGGCTCCATGGCTGTGCCGCGGGCGGCACCATCTCCGTGGCTCTCTCGTCGCTCTCTCGCTCCAGGAGTGCGGCAGGCTGCGAGGTGACGGATAGCGCCGAGGCTGCCGGACGGCCGAGGAGGGGAGGGGAAGGGAGAAGGGGCGGGGGAGGGGGGAGGAGGGAGGAAAGAGGGGAGCGCAGAACTCGGGGTGGGGGGGGCCTCTCCAGCGCCTCTCGACCCTCGAGTGCTGGCGTCGGTTTCCCCGAAAGGGAAAGCAGCTTAAAGGCGCAGCAACTGGCTCGGGTCACAACTAAAAATAAACACAAAATTGACAATTGGAGAAAGAATTTCCCAAGACACGATCCAGCAACCCAGCCACCCAGCTAGGCGCTGCCTCACTTCTTGAACACGACCATTCAGGCTGGGCTTTGCCGGGAACTGCTGGCAGTGAAGAGGGCAAACCAATTTCTAAAGTGAACCCGGGAAAGAGGGTGGGGGGAGGAGAGGGGAAACTGCAGAGAAGGGGCAGTGGCAGTGATAGATTCGGGGCCTCCATTCTCTGCCCCCCCGACCTTGCTTCTCTCCCCTTGTTTGCTTGCCTTAGGCTAGGGATGCCCTCCCTGCAGCTACCCTCCTGTTCACCAACGCCAACATCCTCACGCACCTTGAGTTTCGGGCTCAGGTTCCTGCTCGCCTGCTGGCAAAGCCTCACCTCAGCACTGGAGTATAAGCAGCTTGGAGCCCTGGCCCAGCCAGGGAGCCCACCTCTGTGAGAGAGCAGTCTGCCAGCTGGCAGAGGTCTGCTTGGAGCATGCAGTTGGTTTGGTGAGAAGGGAAGGAGGTTAAGGTGTGTGTGTGTGTGTGTGTGTGTGTGT
>NW_004949115.1:2436273-2449521 GCF_000317375.1 Microtus ochrogaster
ACACACACACACACACACACACACACACACACACACTCCATGCACACACTCTGAAGGAGAGCAGCTAGGCAGGCACAGCACAGTGCCTGATGAATGATCTCAGGGCATTTTTTAAGAGACACGTTGTGAATACTAAATGTACAGCAATGGAGATTCTAAAGAGAGCTCTTGATATCCCAGTGGGCACCAGCCCCTTTAGAGGAGTTTTAAGGACCAAGAAAAAAGCTACTCAGTGGGGACCCAGAGAAACGGGGAAGCTCAACAGTGGAATCTGAGACAGTGGGTGAGATTGAGGTCAGAGAAGACAGACGCAGTGGAGTTTAAGACCCTCTGGTGATGCCAGATCCACCATGCAAATTCGTAAATCTCCAAGCATTAGAGGCACCTGGGAGAGACAGTTAACACTGGCCCCTCTGGGCCTCAGGAGTTGTACGGTGAAAAGTGAGTCCTCCATTGCCGCGGTCCTGGATTCTGGAAGGGAGGCTGTTGGTAAACAAGGCCCACTCCAGTTGGAATCTTTTCCTTCCCTCTGGTTTTACTGAGAGCAAAGGTGCTGAGACTGCAAGCAACTGTTAAGAGGATATTCTTGTAGCCCGGATGGGATACCCAGGGCACAGAGGAGCGTTCTGGGCTTGAGGATGGGGAGCTGTGGCTCCCTGCAGCTGGGATCAGCAGTAGAGTAGCTGACTAGCAGATTTAGCCATCCTTCTACTGAGCACACGTTTTGCTGTCTTCCTGGCAGTTCTTACCTTGAAAGAAAGGATGGAAATTCCTCCTTGCATCCGGAGGTCTCTGTGTCTGTTGGGCGGGGGGCGTGCCTGGACTGGGAAAACAAGCTGATGGATTTATCAAAGACAGATGATGAGGGACAGCGAAAATGTTCATGGAGAAAAGCACATCACATTCCTGACAGATGCAAGGCAGACTCTCTAACAAGAAGATGCTCTCAGGGACACTACGTGCATACACAGGGACACATGCAGAGTCATACAGGAAGCACAGGCACACCAAGTAGTGCATACTCACACACACACACACACACACACACACACACACTCACACACACTCTCTCTCTCACACACATATCTAGTTAGAGAAGGGCGCAGTTAGAGAAGCAGGAAACAGCTGGCCTCCTCTATCCAGGAGCTAGGGAAAGAGCTGGACCAGTTTTTCAGTATGAACAAATAATATTTGCAGCCAGACAGGGCCTGGCTACTTTTCTTCAGGGTAGTGTTTCAAGTGATGGGATCCCTATGTAAGGTCCCTTGATTCTCATCCAGTCCCGTCTTTGTTATCAGTAACAGATACCCAAGTTGGTGTTTATCTGTGCTTACAATGACACTCACTGGTTAGTAACTTCATGGAATGCATTTTCTGGTTCGGATTAAGCCCTCTTTTGCCCCAGAGCTGGCTCACTCAAAGCATATGCTGAAGCTCCATTCAATCTGTTGTGTGGTAAACAGAAGTAAAGAAGGAGTGGTGAAGGCAAGAGAGAGCTGGGGGTGGGATAGTGCCAATAGATACGTGTGTGTGTGTGTGTGTGTGTGTGTGTGTGTGTGTGTGTTGAAGGCTCCTGAGTGACCATCAAGGCACTGACTGCTTAGGATAACGATTAATCATTTAATGTTTGGAATCAGTTTGTAGTGCTGTAACCTAAAATAGGTCCTTCTAGTTTCTCCAGGTGAGCCTTACCTGTGGGATAAACAGGAAGCAGCTCGTGCAGTTGGAGTGCTCTATGAAATAATGGGGGATCTACATGGTTGTCTGCCTACTAGTCCTCTCCTCTGCTCAAAGATACCCGATTGTGCTGCACACTTTTAATCACAGCACTTGGGAGGCAGAGGCAGGCAGATCTCTGTGAGTTTGAGGCCAGCCTGGGCTACAAGACCTAGTTCCAGGACAGGTAGGGCTGTTACACCTGTTACTGTTAGGTTTCATTGAGAGCTTACTATGGGCACTGTGCAAGCGTTTTATTTGCATTATTACATTTAAACCTCACACTAAACCTAGGAAGGTAGGTACTTTATTATTAGCTTCATTTAAAAAGAAACTGAAGGCTTGGAGATGCTAAGTCATTTCTATAAGGCCACACAACCAGTGGGATCTAATTCAGAATTTGAACCCATGCCTATTTGACTAGAGTGATATTTTCTCTGAAAAGGCTATGATTTCTAGCCTTCAAGTATCACACAACAGAGATACACTGCTAGCCTTTTCCACAGAGCCATTACTGATCTGCTTGCCTCTGTTGGAGCTATCCACCCAACTACCCACCCATTAGCAACCAAGAAAAAAATAAATGATGGAGAGCAGAATGTCACCAGTGTCTGGCAATAGGAAATGCATCTGCTGAAGGCGCTAGAGAGATCCATCCAGACTGGCCAGGGAGGCCCGGGACAATGGAAGGAAAAATGATGGAATCCCTATCATATTTTTTGGCCCCTAACTCTTTTTGCCCTGCCTTTCAACAAGATATATGCCTGCCCTTAAGCATTTGGAACCAACTAAGGTCCCGATTTCAGTAGCTGGTGGGTGAAGGAAAGGGTAAAAGAACTTCCTGAGCTATTGGGGAAACTAGAAACTAGCCGAGTGACAGAGAGAATGCCAGAGAAAAACTGAGAGGAGCCTTTCAAAGAATGTACCCTAGGAGGGTGGTGGACAAAAAGCTGTGGGCATTTATGCTAAGAGGGCCTTTTAGTGGCCCTTTGTATACTGACTGAGCCTGCTCACAGCCTGTGGGCTGAAGATACTGAAGAGCCAGCAATGGAACAAGATGGAACAACAGCAGCTGACAAGCACTAAACTGCCAGCTAGTCGCTTCACAAGGAGCCTGGCAGGCTGACTGGCAGCCAGGCACCCTCTCCTCTCAGACGCAGCTGTTCAGGACCTGCCATGACAGTAGCGCCAGGCCACCCTGTTAATGAGTGTCCCACTTCTCCCAATTTTCCAGAAAAGTATCCCGTCATGGGCGAGAGGTTCTTGTGTCAGAACTAGGGTTCACTCTATAGTGGTGACTATAGTGTTACAGAGTCCTACTACCTCCTCTCTGAGACTTGGGTACTGGGGATTATAATGTGTGTAGCTGAAACCCAACTTTCTCCAGTGCTGCTGAGCAGATCGCCATTTCTGTCTCTCAGTCTCTGCCCCCACCCCTGCTTCTGCCCTTTTCACTGACCTAGAAGCATTGGAGTGACAAGAATTTCTCTTGACACACACAGACATATCTCTCCTCAAGAAGCCCTTTCATCCTAAGGTCCTGGGTAGTGTTGTCCATAGCTCCTTGGGCTCCTTCCCTTTCATTAAAAAAAATTCTGTTTTGTATGTGTACATCTAAGTTGTGTGTGTGTTTGTGCATGTGTGCATGAGCATGCGTGCATACATGTGAACATACAGGTATGTGTACATGTGGAGGCCAGAGGCTGGCATTGGGTGTCTTTTTCAATTCTTCTTCCCCCTTTGAGAATTTATTGAGATGGGGTCTCACCATATAGCTCTGGATGGTCTAGAACTCATTAAGTAGACCACGTTGGCTTCAAACTGTAGAAGTTCACCTGACTCTGCCTCCCGAGAATGTGCTGGCTATCTATCCACCTTATGTGTGCCCCAGAGAGTGAGGATTTCCGATAACAACTTGTGGTACTCAGTTCTCTCCTTCTGCTGCCTTGCTCTAGTGGACTGAACTCAGGTTGTCTCCTGGGCAGCAGCCAGCCTCTTTGCCCACTGAGCCATCTAGGCAGCCCATCCATCTTATCTTTTTGAGATAGGATCTCTCACTGAACCCGAAACTCACGAATTTGGTTAGGTTGGTTGGCCAATGAGCTCCCAGGGACACACCCAATCCTGTCTCCCTCTCCTCCAACAGTGACATTACAAATGCTTTTTTTTTTTTTGTGGTGCCATGGATACTCAGTGTCCTTGGCCTTCTAAGTGTTGGGATTGTTGGCATGCACCATCCCGGACAGCTAGTCTCTGGGCATTTTCTGAAATCGTTCTCTGACCTCCATCAAAGTGTAACCCTCCCTAGTTCCAGTTTGATGAACAAGTTCATTCTCTGGTAAACGCACACGAAGTAATTGATAGTGCTTCTTAATATTTCAACCAATCAAATACAAATCCCCTAACCATCAAATGAAGCAGGACTCCGGAGGTAGAGGCCCAAATGCCAAAAGTATAAGCTTTCTTTGAAGGCTCACATTTTGTTTTGAACACATGTGAAACTTGACATTCTGCTTTAGTGTGCTAGAGTTCAATCTACCATGAAAGTACTGCATGTCTCCAAAATTGGTGCATAACTTGAAGCTCCAGGAAGATGCTCATTGTGTGCTGGGGGTGGGGGGTGGGGAGGAATCGTGTGGTTCTGCATAGCTCATAAGAGGTACAGAGACTCCCATCTGACAAGTCTGAATGAATGTCTCATCCTGGAACCCGCTTGCCTCTCGCCTTGCTGTCTTTGTGGAAGACGTTGATAAGCAGAAAGAATGGCTGGAAGAGTTTGCAGTCTAGGCATGTGTGGCTGTGGCTGAGGAGCTTGTTTTCTTGTCAGGCTTCATTTCCGCCCTACAGGACTCTAGTCCTAGGTCCCAGAGGGTATGGGCAGCTAGATCCTTAGTGTGACTCCAGCTTTCCCCTTACTCAAATTCACCTGCCCTCCAGCTGTGTGAGCTGGAAATTCTCTTTTGGGTTAAGGCCCAGTCTCCAGAAGGTCCTGGTAAATTGCACATGTTATCTGAAATGGACAGCACATTAAGTCATTAGCGCCCATTAATGCACTTGCCTGAATAAATCTATCAGATTGCCTGTCACCTCTCAGAGGGCAGAGCTGTGAGGAAATGAGACACTGACCAGGGATACTTTGGGGTACTGTAGGGAGGAGGCGTTCTAGCAGTGCTTCCTTTCCGAGCTCTGGGTCCTAAACCAGCTGTATCCGAATCACCTCAGCAGCTATGAAAAGAATGGCTGACTCTTGAGCCCCACTAACAAAGCCCTGGACTCTATTTTGTGCTCCTGTGTGTGTGTGGCACCTGCTTCAGAGCATAGCCAAGGCAGGCCTGGGGAGAGGGATGCCGTGATGGAAGGCACAGGGCCAGGGCCACGATGAGAACATATGGATACTAGTCTGAAACGTTCCTTTTTCCCTCTTCCTTCTTCCTCCTCCACCACCACTTCTCCTCCTCCTCCTCCTCCTCCTCCTCCACCACCACCACCACCACCTCTTCTTTCTCCTCACCACATCTTCCTCCTCTTTTTGTCTCTATATAGAGAGACAAAGCGCTCCTTCCCTCTCATCTACCTTGTTCGGGCAGAGGGAACCTCACAGAGAGCCAGAGGCTAGGAAGACCTTAGACTGAAAGCTAAACTGACGGAATCTGAGGAATTGCCCATCCTTTCCTGTATGCCATCCTTCTCTCCTTCCTGCTGGCATTGTAGGCATGTTTGCCCTCCTGGAGTTAGGAAGCAAAATACCAATTTAAATGGATGCTGACGGAGCCTGTCAGATGCCAAGTGCTTGCTGCAATTGCTACTGGTCCAGCCCTTCCCCAGGAGAAGTGAGTTCAGAAGAGTGTCGTGCCAGTGCTGCCAGGAGCTAGGTCCCTCTCTCCTGCCACCCTCCTTGGAGGGATGTGGAGGGAGACACTGGGGGCATGAGAAGTGTGTACAGGCTGGGGAGCAGAGGAATGGGCATCTCCCATAGGATTTTCATCTTGGATATATTATAAATATAATAAATAGATATATTATTTAACCTCTCTGTACCTATGTTCCTCTAGTGTGTGTGGAGGGTACAGGAAAGAAAATATAATGTCTGCCCGATGCTTTTCGCAGGGATACAGAGACATCCAGGTTTTTTTTTATTTTTTTGAAAAACACTACAGAGAGACAGTCTTCCAAAGATCATAAAGAGGAGTGTTAAAATGTACCTTTCCCCAAAGCCCCTGTAGTAATAGGAGCTGCGGGGCTGCATCCCCAGCACCCTAGCCGCCTGGCTAGCTTATGCCCGAAATAACAACACACATAATCTATTCATTTAAACACTGCTTGGCCCTTTTCTATCTAGCCTCTTCTTGGCTAACTTTCGCACCTGGACTAGCCCATTTCTAATATTCTGTGTAGCACCCCAGGTGCGCTTACCGGGAAGATTCTAGCCTACGTCCATCCTGGGTCGGAGCTTCATCGCGTGTGTCTTCCCAGGAGCGGGCAGCATGGCGTCTCTGCTCTGAAGCATCTTACCTCACTTCCTCTTCCTCCCAGCATTCTGTTCTGTTTACTCCACCCACCTATGTTCTAAGCTATGAGCCCAAGCAGTTTGTTTATTACTTAACCAATGAAATCAACAGATTGATATATGACACTCCCACATCAAGGCCCGGAGATGACTCTGGATCTAATAAATGAATTCTTGCTAGTGTGCTGGCCAGTGTTAGTGGGTCAGTGTGTTAACCTTCCAACAGATGTATTTTGTCCAAAAACTAATCTTTCCAGATCTTTCTTCAAAGACAAACAGAGGAGTTTAGGAGCATGAGGGTCTTTTATACTTCTGAATAACCTTTTACATATACAAAAAATTTTACACTTTAATTAGACGCCCATAATAGCATGGCAAGGTAAACAGGTCGACGATGATCCCATTTTATTGAGGGAGAAACTGAGCCTTCTGTTAGATGAATGAAAGTCAAGTTCACGCTGGTAAGAAGGGAGTATTGCTGAGTCTTTTATATAAGCAGAGCTCAAGAGACACCAGATCTGCAGGGGCAGCACCAGCTTTACGCTTTTGCGCATCATCATTTTGATAACATTTAAATTTATTTATTATTTTGTGTGCATGGGGGGTGCATCTGCCGCAGCATCGGTGTAGAGGTCAGAGGCTAACTTGTAGGGCATCGGTTCTCTCCTTCCACTTTGTGGATCCCAGTGTGGAACTCGTGTCATCAGGCTTGGCAGAGGGCACCTATCCCTGCTGAGGCACCCTGTCACTCAGTTTTCTTTTTGTCTCTCTGCCTATTCTGGACTCCACTTCCGTTTCTATGACTGCTGCTCCCCAAGGAAGGAAGAAATGAAAACCCACATGGGAAGGGAGAGTCAGGCTTGAATTATAGATGTTAGTGAACTAAAACACTAACCTCCAGCGAGGCTTTACATTCTCACCACTGGACCGTCAGTAACTTGCTGTGTTTGACCTGATGTCAATTGACTAACCTTTCTGCCTCCGAGTTCTCGTAGTTTCAGACTGCATCATCCTGGCCAGGCTCATGGCAAGACTGGTGCGAGAGAAGGAGGGAGATAGAAGAGAGCTGGGAGGTGGGGACAGAGGACAAATAACAAGAGCTGAAAAGCACCTTGCAACCATTCACAAGTGATGCCTAGACATTTAATGGCGGTACCCTACCTCAAAAGCCATGGCTTAAATATGGGAAGCGTTGGTTAAGGCACACTGTAGACAGGGCTCTGGTAGTCCAAGAAGGATCCTATTTAGGGGGAAGGCCTAATTATAGTTTCTTTTTCTTCTTATCACCTTCTCTTGTTCATTAAGACCAAAGGACATTTGCTCAGGAAATCAGATCTTGGTTTCAGAAGATTTCATCTGCTCCCACAAATTGAATTCCCCACCTGGAGTCAAATTCTCTATTTATAACAGAGATATCATCTGCCCAGAAATCTGTCCTCAGTGGCGGGCCTAAGCTTGCTGAGGTGTGCTTCGAATGATGACTGGTTCCATGGGCTAGGTGGGCTTCGCAGAGCAGAGGCTGTGATTATAGTGTCTGGAACCCAGACTGTGCCTCTCCCAGGGATAGCTGGACCCCAGCTGGCTTTGCCAGTGAAGGCCCAACCAGAATCAGTGCATCAGTGCATTTTTGGTTGCTACAGATGCAAGATAATGCTTGAGGGTTGGTCTCTTGACCTCCACTACCAACCCACCATTCTTATACTGACAGATCTTGCCAAAGCATGATTGGTAGCATGCCACTCCTGCTCAAAAGCTTCCACTGCCCCCTGTCATCAACCTGCAGCAGAAAATCCAAATGCTTCAGTGCCTGCAGCTCCCCACTTTTCCTTGTCTGTACTCTGGATCTTGCCTTTTAGTTTTGTTATTTGCATGGGTCTAGGATGCATTCCCTTTGCTCCCAGGGTCCAGCCCCATTGTAAGGGGCCCTAAGAATTAGGGGAAATATCATGCCAGAAGTATATATGCTTTCTCTTTCTCTAGAGCCCCAATGCCAGAAAAAAAAGTCTTATCTCCAAATTCAGGTAATTTGGGCTCACAACTAAATGTCTATTGGCCTATTTCCTGGCCTTTGTTTCATCTGTTCTATTAGTTGTAACACAGCTATAAACATGGTAGAGGCAGATTTAGAATTTCTCTCTTCCTAGATTTAGACAAAATTGTAAATAAAATTGTCTTTTTCAGTTTTTTAAATCTAGGCCATGGTATTTTTAATTAATTTATTAGAGAGGAAGAGAGAGAGAGAGAGTGAGCAAGAGTGACCAAACAGGTAGGTGCTCATGTGCCATGTATGGAGATCAGAGAATACTTATCAAGAGCCGCTTCTCTCCTTCCACAGTGGGTCCAGGAACTGAACACAGATGGTCAGTTTTCTGCTTTTGTTTGCTGAGCCATCTCACTGGCTCAGGTATGGCATTTTTTAAGGTGGGCAAACTGTTAGACTCAGTGCCAGGCCTTGTATGCCTGGGATGATCCCTTCCTCCTAGGAATACTCAGCGTGTCTGCCTGCACCAGGCATTTGGCCCATATCAGAACCAGTACCTTGTCGCAGCATTGTGTTCTTGGCTTGGGCAGAGATCACCCTTTTGTGGGCACAGCCTTGTCCTGCCTCTGTGGGCACAGAATAAGCTTTAGGATTTGTTGGCTTTCTCTAAATGCCTTGGGCCTATTCATAAATATTCAGCTGATGGAGGTAGCTGGGCCCTGGTTCCTATCCCAGTCTCTGCTAGCCCCCGGCAGCTCTATAGTCTCTGAGAGATGCTGTGCTTACAGCTTTCTTAGCCCACCATCTTATTTTCTTGTCCTTCACTGGATGCTCCTAGCATCATCCAGCAGCCCTTTTCTTTTATTAATCATTTTGATGGTTCTTCTTTGGACCCTCTTCAGTTTCTCTGAAATTAATCATCCCAGAGGCAGCCAAGAAAAATCAGGGAAGTTGGAGAAGTTTGTCTTTCATATGACCAAGCCCTTCCCTCCAAGGGGTTCAGCATCTTCTACTGAGATCACATGGTCATTATTTTCACTTCCTGCTCCCTGAGATTGAACTTCATGTCAAAAGGTGTATGAATAATCTCTCTATAATTTATGAAAAAATTCTTGATTGCTCAGCAAGATAATAGGGGCCTCTTTTACCCCAAGTGGCTAGAAGTTGAGACAAAATAATTATTATAAAATGATCAGAAATGCAGTTCCAGGTCTCAAAGCTCAAAGGAGACTGGTAGAAATCTATTCATTTCATTCTCCCTGCCTCGTGTGTGTGTGTGTGTGTGTGTGTGTGTGTGTGTGTGATGTTGAGGGGAGTATCACTAATCACAGGTCCTGCTGGCCCATTAAGTTATTCAGACACACTCCTTCATTGTGTCCTGGAAAATCTCTTTAATTAGAAGATGGGAATGCTTTACCTGGTGTCTCCTTGGGTTTGCACCCCTGTGAAGACTATCAGGCAGACATTAAATTTCCTTTCCTGGTTTTTATCCAGGAGGGTTTTAGGCAAAGAGTGGGTAAGTGATGTATCTGCCATTGGATGTTGGAGGAAGAAAGCTAGTACTTGCCGAGCACATACTGGGTACCACATCCTTTGCCACATAGGTTCCACCAAAGAGCTCATTAAATCCTCATAAAAGCATGTATGTTGTCTTATAGATGAGGAAATTGAGGCACAGAGAAACAGAATAGCTTGCCCGAGGTCACCAGCTAGTAAGTGGCAGGGCTGAAATTTCAGGTCATGAGTATGTCATGTGAGAGCCCAGAAGTAGTGAGACCATTGTGCTTTTCACCAGTTACATAACCTCTCTGTGTCTTGAATTCCTCATTTTTAAGTTAAGGTTAATAATACTTAGGGTGCAAGAGAATTACCAGAAGAATGAAGCAATGGAGTGTCATGCTTAGCACACTTCTTTGTTCCTAGCAAGTTCTTGGCAAAGCCAAAGGTACCCTTTGCAGGCCTGCTGCTGTGTTGCATTCCTTTGAACATTAACCTTGCCACCCCAAACATCATGCTGAACTCAAGCCCCTCCCTTTAGATGCAATTATAGCCCCGTCAATAAAATTAGGGGCATCAAAGGACATGATCAACAGAGTGGAAAGGCAATCTATAGAATAGGAGAAAATGTTTGCAATTAATATCTCTGATAAGGGATTAATTTTCTGAATTTATAAATGACTTCAACTCAGCAAGCAAGTAAACAATGCAATTAAAAGTGGACAAAGGATTGATAGACACTTCTCCAAAGAAGGCATACAGATGGCCAGTGGGCACATAAAAAGATGCTCTATATCGCTAATTACTGGGGAAATGCAAATCAAAAGCACGATGAGATACCATTTTGTACCCATTATAGAAGTTACTGTAGAGAAGTAATAAGAAAATAACACATGTTGACCAGGCCTTGCAGAAACCAGAACTCTCATGTATGCTGCTTCTAGAAAGGTAAATGTTCTAAAAAATGTTAAACACTGATTAAACACACCCTGTAATGATTCCATTTTTAGAATAAATACCCCCAAAGAACTGAAAGCTGCCTTGAACAGATATTTGTATAACTATTTATGTAGCAGCTTTATTAAAAAACAAATATAGAAACAGCTCAAATGACCATCAACTGATGAGTGAGTAAACGCAGCATGGTATGTACATGCAAAGGGATATTTTTCAGTCTCAAAGAGAGAAATTCTGACAAATACTACATTATCAATAAACCTGGAGAACATTATGCTAAGTGAAATGGGCCAGATTCAAAAGACAAATACTGTAATCTCCGTGTGTGTGTGTGTGTGTGTGTGTGTGTGTGTGTGTGTGTTAAGGCTCTCTAGAGGAACAAGGTCAATATAATGAATATATATTAAAAGGGATCTATTCGATTGACTTACACGATAGAGGCTGGGTAGTTCAGCAATGGCTATCTGCATGCTGGAGAGGCTGAGGGCCAGAAGCTGCTCAGTTTGTGATGCTGGATATAGGAAGCAACAGGGAATTAGTGTTTAATTAGAGATTTAATTTTGCAAGATGAAAACAGATCTGGAAGTGTATGGTGCTAATAGTTTCAGAGCCATGCGAATTGTTTCAGTGCCATGTCAACCTAAACATGATTAAAATGGTAATTTTTATGCTGTACATATTTTTATCACAGTTTTAAGATAGGAAACCCAACAGGTATGATGGTGCACACATTTAATCTCAGCACTTGGGAGACAAAGGCAGGGAGATGTCTATGAGTTTGAGGTCAGCCTGGTCAACATAGTAAGTTCCAGGCCAGCCAAGTGAGTGCCTATCTCAGCTACATAGTGAAAGCCTGTCTCAACAATAACCAAGAAGGAGGAGGAAGAAGAGGAGAAAGAGAGATAAAGGAGGAAGCAAGGAGAAGGATGAGAGAACAAGAAGAAGGAGAAGAAAAAAAAGAAGAGAAGGAGGAGAAAGGAAAAAGAAAGAAAGGAAGGAAGGAAGGAAGGAAGGAAGGAAGGAAGGAAGGAAGGAAGACAAACAACTGTATCATTTCCTTAATTTTTTTAAAAGCATCTTGGTCCTGTACATGATAATAAACAGGACAGATAAGGTACCTGATCTCACGGAACTTCCATTGATGCAATAATGAATAAGATCTTTTGACATGGTCATAAATGCTTTGAAAAGATGATAAAACAAGCAAGATGGTGACTATAGGTGGTGGTACTCACCTGTAATCTCAAAATGTGGAAAGTAGAAGCAGCTAGATCAGGAATGCAAGGCATCTTCAACTACATAGTACGGTTTTTTAAAGATCATTTGTGTATGTATTTATTTTGCATATGTGGGTATTTTGACTGCATCTATGTCCGTGCATCACTTGCATCCCTGGTACCCTTAGAAACCAGAAGAGGGCACTAGATCCTTGGGGACTAGAGTTAGAGTTGGTTGTACATAGCCATGTGATTGTTGGGAATTGAACCTGGATCCTTTGGAAACATAGCCACAGTGATCTTTGTTATATAAGACTGACTAAAGAAACCAAAAAATAAAACATGAAACAAAATAGTGAGATGAGTAGTTAGATTGTGGGCTTGGCATGCTGTCGAGTCACCTGGGATGAGAGTCTCAATGAGGAATTGTCTACATTTGGTTGGGTTGTGCCTATGCTTCTGGGGATTTTCCTAACTGGGTTAATTGAGATAGGAAGACCCACCCTGAATGTGGGCAGCATCATTTCACAGGCTTGGCCCTGGACCGAATGAAAACAAGAGAGCTGAGTATTCGCGTGCATGTATTAATCCATTTCTCTCTGCTTTTGGCTGTGGATTTCATGTGACTTGCTGCTTCAAGTTTCTGCCACCTTGACTTCCTGCAAGGATGGACCATATGTTGAAACTGTGAGCAAAACTTGACCCTTTCTCCCTTAAGTTGCTTCTAGCAGAGAATTTTATCACAGCAACAAGACATGAAACTAAAATAAACAGTTGGGGGAAAATTAAACAACTAAGGGATTTTCTTTTCCGAGTAAGTGATGTTGGGGCTGAGTCCTAAAATCTGAATGAAAAAAAAAGAGGAGCTAGTTATTTGAGGCTCTGGGGGAGGTCATTCGAGGTATGAGGGACCTAGCTAGTGGAAAAGCCCCTGAGGCTGGATTTAGAGTAATGCAAAACAATCATTTAACATTCTTGTGCCCACTGTGCTGGAAGCTAGAGCAATCAAGTAGAATGGAATTTGGGAAGGGAGAAATTACACCAAAACTTGTAAGTGAAACCAACTTTAATTATACATTTATATACATTATTTTCACACATTTAGTAACAATATATGTGCAAAGATATAATGTATAATAACATAGATAAACTGTATAGCCCCATACATAGATATGAATTTTATGTATATATTTTATAGATATAGATCCATGTCAATATACCCAATAAAATAGCCAGGAGCCTCCCTATTCCTAAGACATTCAGTGCCTTATACTTCCTGAGAACCAACTTTTTTTTTAAAGATTTATTTGTTTATTTTTTATTATGTATACAACATTCTGCCTCCAAGTATGCCAGAAGAGGGCACCAGATCT